>NC_142931.1:141500869-141543369 GCF_046866305.1 Octopus bimaculoides
ATCTGCAATCTCAGGGGATTAAGGTACATTTTAAAAAATAACGTCGACCACTAACGTGGACAGTTAATGCGCTAGAAATAGATCACATCTTGTGTCTATTAAGACCGAAATTGTTCTCAACATGAAATATAGCAGCATACCAAAACGTGAGCGGGCAAGACATTTAAAATCACCTAAACAAGCATTATTAAACAGGAACTAGTTTCGGATTTAACAAATTCTTACCATTTGTCTATTCCTCATCAGCCTGATTTGTAATGTAACCGCAATCATCAGAATAGTATACAGAGTTGCCCACCGCCATTGGTGTGCGTGCATATGGTTCTGCTAATTACAGCTTAATGGTAAAATTTACAAGTCTTCGTTTTGGCGCGCCAATTCCAGGAATATATCCGCAGAAAATATTTACTGCGACTAATATATTCAGTATGAGAACATGAGTAATGGGTAAAATATTATTATAAATCTGGTAATTAGTCATATATTAATTAATATCGAATAATTATCAGGAGGCCAGCGCATCTAAAGAATCAAAGAGATTCAGAAATATTATCTGCAATCTCAGGGGATTAAGGTACATTTTAAAAAATAACGTCGACCACTAACGTGGACAGTTAATGCGCTAGAAATAGATCACATCTTGTGTCTATTAAGACCGAAATTGTTCTCAACATGAAATCAGGCAGCATACCAAAAACGTGAGCGGGCAAGACATTTAAAATCACCTAAAAGAGCATTATTAAACAGGAACTAGTTTCGGATTTAACAAATTCTTACCATTTAAAAAATGTGTAGGCGGCATACGAGTGGATATATATTTATAAAAAAGAAGTTTGAAAACGCCACTATGTAAGATAAATTTTAATTTTTTATTTTCTCTGAGATATTTTACACGTTTCGGTACTTTTTGAAAAAAATGAACGTGATCAAAAATATTTTTTTTAAAAAGTGTAAGAAAAGAAAAGTTCATAATTATTTCTTACTAGTTTCAACTGAGTCTATGTGGAAGCGTTTTATGTGTGGGAACATAATAGCTGTCTTGTGTGTTGACTAGAATCGTTGGCTGTAGTAGTAGTAGTAGTAGTAGTAGTAGTAGTAGTAGTAGTAGTAGTAGTAGTGACCGTGTTGGTAGTGGTGAGTAGCGAGTGCGACCGTTGGCCGTATTAGCAGCAGTAGCAGAGACCGTTGGTCGTAGTAGTAGAGTTGAAGCAGTAGTTCATTGGCTGTAATAGTAGAAGCAGCAGTAGTAGTAGTGGTAATGGAGTGACTGTTGACCGTAATAGCAGCAGTAGCAGAGACTATTGTTCGTAGTAGTAGTAGTGGTAGTAGCAAGGACCGTTGTTTGCAGTAATAGTAGTTATCGTGGCGGTGGTGGTGGTTGGAGTTGTAAAATACTTTTTTCCTCTACATATATATATGTGTGTGTGTGTGTGTGTGTGTGTGTGTGTGTGTGTGTGTGTGTGTGTGTGTGTGTGTGTGTGTGTGTGTATATATATATATATATATATATATATATATAAGATGAGAGTTGTTTGCTCTTCGGATTTTCTTTCGATATTAAAATCATTTTTAACCACCCACCAGAAACTTTTAGCTTTTACTTGTTCCACTGTTTGGACAGCGGCCATGCTGGAGCAATCCGTTGATGGGTTTTAGTTGAATGAATGAATGAATCTGCCTCACTATTTCTTCTTTTAAACCTTTTGTTGCCTTTAACCAACCCACTATGCTATGCGGGCGTCAGGAAACCAACATCGGTTCTCAAGCTTTCAAGGAGACAAAAACAAGCACAAAGACAGCCACACACACGCACACATATATGTATGTATATATATGAGTGTGTATGAGTGGTCTTTGTGTATGTATGCATATATGTATATGTGTTCCTTCTCCCACATTCATACATATATGCGATGAGTTTCTGTATCTCTCTACCAAATGCACTCAGACGTCTTTGGTCAGCCCGGGGTTATACATAGGTGCATGTACGTAAGGCTGGAGCGACGATGCATGAGTGGATGGCTAGATGAATGGATATACATATATATGTATATATATGCATGGGAGTACTTCTATATGTGCCTACATATATGTGTTTGTATTGTTGTATAGATTCTCAGAATTCCGCATCAAAATGGTTTCTCTGTCTGATGTCTATTTTTTATATTTAAGTAGATTATACAATGCTTTGGCTAATATTGTCTGCAAACCATACTTTAATCCAGAAATCAAGAAATATTCACAAGTTATAGTTTGTTTTTTCTAGTTGCTATTTTTGTGACAAAGTCATATCTAGTTCTTAAGTTTATACGAGTCTGCAGATGTTAGATACAATATTTCGAACGATTCGCTCATGCTGTTAGTTACCACTTCATTTTTCTCTGGTTTAAAAATGTAGCCTAAAGGAACACCTGGAGTGTTAAAGCACGTTATTTAAATCTGCCGAATTGTTGTGCCTCTACTGTATGCAATTCTTTCGTAAATTCTACATATATTAAATGGACGGAGAGCATTTTTACCGACAACGGAACACTAAAATATATATATATATATATAATAATTTTCCCAGAGGATGTAGCAATATGAAAATTTAAAAGTTTAAAAGCCTTATAATATATATATATATATATATATATATATATATATATATATATATATATATATATATATACACATACACACATATATATATGTACATATACGCACATACATATATATAATATATATATATATGTGTGTGTGTGTGTGTGTGTGCACGTTCAATAAGAACGTGGAGATAAATCAATTAACTATATTTATTGACTGCAAAAATAAATATAATTATTAATTGATTTATCACCATTTTCCTATTTTTCTTACATATATACGTATGTATACGTTTATGTATGTGTTTGTGTATATATATATATATATATATATATATATATATATATATATATATATATATATATATATATATATATATATATATATATATATATATATGTATATATATATATATATATATATATAATACAAAAAATATATATGCATATATACACACATATATGTATATACTTTCATCTACATGTGTATATAGATGCATATCAGGGTACAGGACGTTAGAACAATGAACTACAGACAACGGAACGAACACATAGGAAAACAGAAAGCCACTTGAAATTATTCATCAGCTGCCTCTATTCTAACTCGACGTTTCGAAGATAAGGCAGGACGTACTCTAGAATAGTCTCTTCCTGAGTAGTGGATCAACCAACTAAACAGAGGATTCCAAAGTGGCAAACGTAAACCAAGACAGGAAAACTTGGACAGTGAAAACAACATAAAAAAGCCGTACGGCCAATATATATATATATATATATATATATATATCAATGTGTGTGTTTTACTTCACTTGTATTACATGCGCTACAAGTAGTTCCACATAGATGACAATTACGTTCATCAGGCACTGATTATTCTTAGAAATACGCACTTCGTTAGGTTACATTTTTAAACTACTTGGTTTCATAGAATAATCACCGCCTGATCAATATACTGGTCATCTAAGTGAAACTATTAATGGCGCGTGTAATGCATGTGGAGTGAAACGCATACATTAATAATGGATTCTCATTAGATGGAGTAGTCTTCTTGTTGACCTTTTTACGTAGATCACTTTACCATATACGAACGCCTGTTTTCTTCTGTCGAGGGCTTATATGCCCCATTATTAGACTATTTTCCTTAGTCATTTGCACGGTGATCGCTATAAGCTTTAAACATAGAAATAAAATAGCATTATTATTATTTACGGAAATGTAAAACTCGACAGCGCTTAACAAAACCATTCGCGCCGAAATATATATATATATATATATGTGTGTGTGTGTGTGTGTGTGTGTGTGTGTGTGTGTGTGTGTGTGTGTGTGTATATATATATATGTGTGTGTGTGTATGTATGCATATGCCTGTGTCTCTGCGTGCGGTGTGTGTGCGTATTCAATGTTTATTTGCCGATTAGAATGTGTCTAATACAGTATTTTATAGTTACATAAATGGTTGCGTTTATTCAGCAGAGCTCTGTAGTGGAGAGAGAGAGAGAGGGAGTAGTTTTTCAATGTAATCCACATCACAAGTGTTATTCATGATGGGCGTTTTGTGTTTCACAATTCCCGCGATACTAATTTCATGAAATTTCTTTTCGTCCGTCTGGATATTTGTCATGGGCCTTCCGTTGTATTATGAAATGTTTCTTTAATCATAGGGCCGTATCAGCATTAAAATTACGGTAAACAATTAAGAGAAAGGTATGACGAAGGAATATGTCTTTTAGTATTATTATTATTATTATTATTATTATTATTAGTAGTAGTAGTAGTAGTAGTAGTAGTAGTAGTAGTAGTAGTAGTAGTAGTAGTAGTAGTAGTAATATTCGTGTCTAACTTGTTAAAAGTTCTATGAAGAGAAAATTTTGCGTTGCAAATTCTTATGGAGTTATTCCCATAGATCCAGTTATTGTCGAAAATCAAATCTTCAATAAACAACATGAAAAAGCAACTATACAAAGAAAGCAAAAAAAAAATTATAATAGAAAGGTCTTTCATACCTGAATGAAATTTACAAACAAGAAATGTCCTCTTTGAAAATATCAATTGGTATTACTAATAAAGAAATGTAAATAACAACGAAGAAAAGCACCTGGAATCAAAGAATGCCTGAAGAAAAGCTAATCGTTAAATAAACAAAATTCCGTCTAATTTGAAAGCAGAAATCAATGCCAGCACCGAGAGCGGTGTTGTAGAATATTTTGGTAAAAAGGCAATGAATGCAACTCGACCGCAACGGAATATAATTTCAAAAACAAGTGCAATATCTGAAGAACTGTACAACTTTTTATCAAATCACGAAAAAGCTAAAATATGTCTCGTCCAATTTTTAGTGTATTCTCCAGACTTTCGTGAGATATATTATTTCCAGTTGGTCATGTGAATGCGCGTGGCTTAGGGATTGTAAGGCCGTGGTTTCAATTCCAGGCGATGTGTTATGTCCTTGAGCAGGATACTTTATTTCATGTTGCTCCAGTTCACTCAGCTGGCAAAAGGAGTTGTTCCAGTAATTCAAAGGGTCAGCCTCGTCACAACTCTGTGCCACTCTGAATCTCCACGAGATCTATGCTATTAGTGTACGTGTCTGTGAAGTACTCAGCCACTTGCACGTTAATTTCACGAGTAAGGTGCTCCGTTGATCGGATCAGCTGGGACCTTCGTCGTCTAACCGACGGAGTGCTCCATTTGGTCATAAACGAAATTAAGAATATCAGTATTGGCAACTCTAGAAATATTTTTTATAATTTGAGTTGATGTTGATTATTAGGTAGGCACAAATAAGTGATACATATTTTATGTTACCAACGCTGAATGAATGAAAGATAAAATTGAGATGAGACGGATTTGATCTCAGCTTGTAAAATTTTTGAACAAATATCATGAAGTATATAACCGATGCGCTAACGAATCTCCCAACTCACAAAACATAATCAATATAAATAATGGTTTAAAATTTTGGTACCAAGCCTGCAGTTTCGGGAGAGGGGATAAATCGGTTGCATCGACCCCCAGTGTTTTACTGATACTTATTTTATCAACTTCGAAAGTTTGAAAGACTAAGTCAACTTCGGCGGAATTTGAATTCAGAAAATAAGACTGACGAAGTGCCGCTAAGCATTTACTCCGAGTGCTAAATATTCGACCTACTCGCCACCTCAAAGCAACCAAATATAATTAACATTTGTAATGCAGAACCTAAAACATGTCACAGAATAAATAATTCTTCACTAATATGTGTAGTTTGCGACGATATGGCGCCCTCTTCAGATTTATTTGATCATTCATACGCCATGATAACAGCTATTATATGTTCTAGAATTTCAAACAGTACACTATTAATGTGCGTAGTGGTCTTCTGCAACAAGGACATTATTCCAAAATCATTTATGACTCCAAAAGAAGAAAGGCTGATTAAACACCAGAAGAAGACAAAATCCACATAGGTTTTTATTTGTCTTCATCACTGTATTGTGGTCATGCTTGGGCACCATCTTGAAGGTTTTCGATTTAATAGGCCACCCCATTACTTACTTTCTGTTTTTGAAAGCTGTGAATTACTCTATTAATACTAGGTCATGGGGTGTAAACAAACCGACACTAGTTAAATGGCGGAGGGAAAACCGACACAAACATTAGGGCACGCACACGTATATATGTATATATATATATACATATATATATATATACACAAGAAGTTTCTATCGGCTTTCCGCTCACGAGGCTTTAGTACGCTGTAGTGGGAGATACTTGGTGAAAGTGCCACGCAGTGGGGCTGAACCTCAGACCATGAGTTTAGAAAGTTAACTTCTTACAACTATGTCTAGGAACGCAGAAACTAGTAACAAACATATTTAAAAACCCATTAAATGATCAAGAAACACGACCTAAGACAAAAAAAGACGTACATTTTAAATCGCAAAATCTCAAGAAAATATCGAACGTATTTTTATGGCATTTAAGGACCCGCCCAACAAATTTCAAAGCCTTAATTGTAAAAATATTGCAGTAAATCGGCTATTCTTTAGATAATATTTTATCCTTATCAACACATAATCTTTCTCTTTTTGTCTTTTGGTTGCCAAAAGTAGGAAAAAAAAAGAGATAAATATTTCTAGTGAACCATTTAGATTTTATATAACTAAAGCCCAAACAGATGCTTCATCTAATAGGATTGTATATGTATACATACATATGTATTTATATACATGGATGTGAGTGTTTGTGTGTACACACGTGTGTATACACATTCTGATTGAATTTTCTATGTGTTAACATGTACCTCCTTTCGACAATGTAAACTTTCATTTAATAAAGTTATTCATGGCCTGAAGAGTAACCTCCGGTATAGAGCTCGCGTTGATATTTACCACTTCTGAGGTTCCACTCGCTATGAAACATATGTAGCCCGCATCTTATCTACTCCATTACTTAATTCTTGCATATATATATATTCTGTGAGGGGGAACATTCGGCGAAACCGAGCGGATCTGTAGAAGGCGAAGAATTGGATTCTTCACGATGACAATGCACCCTGTCACCGAAATCTCCTCACTCGCGAATTTCTCGCTAAAAATAGCATAGTATTGATTTTGTCAGATTTAACACATGCGAAATTCCAGCTCTTCCCCCAAGAGGAAAATGCAGCTCAAAGATCGCCGTTTTAATACCGTTGTCGAGATATAAGGCGAATCGCAGAAGATCCTCAACCTGGATACGGAAAACGACTTCCGGTTCGGATTCCCAAACCGGCAGGAACGCTGGGACCGATGTATTGCTGCACTAGTTGACTATTTTGAAGGACATGGTAAATATGTTATTTAGGTAAATAAGTTATTTGTTTATTAAATATAATTAGTACTGGAAATGTTTGACACCTCCTCGTATACTGCAAAACAGAAAAGATATAATCTTAAGCCATACCCTTTCTCTCTATCACCAATACGAACGCATCAGCATGAAAATATTTATTACATGACAGTCACTCACTCTTCCGCCATTCATAAGATATCCAATTTATGTGATTTTATGTCATTATTTCCTTTAATTAGTTTGAATTTCTGTTCTATTTGTTATTTGGTTTCATAAAAAACATTATGGGAATTATAAGCGTAACATAAGCGTGATAAAATATTGAAAAGATAATGCGATGAAAGGACTCGTTATAGTGATTATAGTGAGTTTGATAGCTATGTTGTTAAAGCAGGTTATAAAAGGAAGATATTACACTACGAAGTTATTCCTACAGATCCACTTATTTACGAATGTTTAAACCTCAGTTAATACTTTGGAAAGCAAACATGACGAACAAAGAAGAAAGCATACAAATATAATGAAAAAAAAGATCATTCAATCCTTAATGAAATTCACCAGGAAAATACATTGATTACTAACATAATACTGTCGTAAATACTACAAAAATTTAACACAGCAATCAAAAAGGAAAGGTTTTATCTGAAATGAAAGAAGACCTGAAGCAAACGCTGTTCGTTAAATCGCAAAGAATCCGTGTTTCTGACAAGCGACAATTCCTTCAACAATAACTTTTATTCCTTTTTCAGGTAATTTTCATCCATTTCTAATTTAAAATAAAATAGAAATAAATGCAGCGCCCACAGCAGAGATATATAACTACTAGAAATATATATATATGACTTGTCATGCAGCCAGCATCCTCAAATCGCAAGCACAGCACGTAAATTAGTGTAAGTGTTTTTATCAGTTTTTGTAAAAGCTAAAACAGTTTTAGTCCAACTTTTAGAAATATTTCTATTATTATTATCAATTATCTTTTACTCGTTTCAGCCATTGACCTGCGGCCTAGCTGGGGCATGGTGTCGATGCTTTAGTAGAACAAAACGACTCAAATATTTAACGTTTTCGATTGTTGTAGCCATTCTAACGGTCCTTTTAGCCAAGTCGCCAAGGTGCGTGGACGTAAACAAAGTAACAGCGGTTGTCAAACGAGGAGAAAGTTAGTTTATATGTTTTCATTCATGTGACGTAACTACACCATTAGATCATTTTAGCTCTTATTTATAGCAATGTAGGTGTTTTTTTTTTAATACCCTCATCACATTAAGTGACAATTATAATTCTCTTTGGTGAAAAGTTGCAACCATACATACATACATACATACATATACTTCCGCACAGTTCTTGTCAAGTAAGTTCACTCACAAAATATTTTTCGCCCCAGTGCCATAGAAGAAGTCACTTGGTCACGCTACTCCACAGTTACTGAAGCCGACACCACGTGGTCGCAAAGTGATCTTAATCACACAGCCATGCATGCGCCAGAAGTATCACATTTGGATATAACCGATTAACAATGGAGGAAAATATAATTGTAAAGATATTACATTCAAAATCTATAATCGAGAATGCTATACGCCATAATCATATTCATTCGGAAAAGAGATCGTTGATTTCTGGAATTGAATCATTATAAAATACGTGAACAACTTGAAAATATCATTATGTTATAAATTTCTGGCTGAAATATTTGTCATACAAGCAAAATTATTTAATGACAGGATGAAATATCCAGAAACAAAAACTGAAGCTACATCATACACAATTTTAAGGAAAATAAGCAAAAATATAATTTACAGAGATATAAGGTTGTCTTCGGTGTACGAAAGTGTACGAAGACTTAAAGGAAATAATAACCAAAGGAATCTATAGCTAAAGGAAAAATAAACTTTCTCTGAGAAGAAAAATAGGAATGCTGTGAAGTCCAATATGGGGATAAAGATCACTTCCTGGTCTATAAAAACTGATTGAATATCTAGAAGCTGAAGGATTTAATGCATTCAGCACCAGTGATAGTAACGAATGAAACCTATTATTTTTTCGCCAACCCAACAAAAATGAGCAAGAAATAATGTAAGGAAACTTGAAAATAAATAAAATATCCTTACATTGAGGATAGGAAAAGGAGTGGACAGTTTAAAAAAAGTAGGAGAAATCGTATAACTAAGAATTATATATTTGTATATAAAGTGAGTGTACGAATTCACAACGAATCTATAAAGTGGAAATCATGTATATCCGCTCAAAATTTTACTACCCATCACTGCCGAAAGCAGTTTTATATACCAGTTTATCTTTTGTTGTAATAGATATTCCAGGTAGAATTAACATAATAACTTTGATTTAATATAAGACAGAGAAAAAGATAAAGAGAGGAGTCGGAAGATATTTTGTAAATTTATTTAAGTTTTGTTGATTATGTTATTAGTATTGAAGGTGAAACATTCCGTGTATGGAGGAGAACCATCTCCAGGCTTTGGACATGATAATCTACCCTGCATATTTCATCGATTTCCTCAAACAAATTTGTTAGATATAATAATACATAATCATAATGAATTCCTGTGCTCCCCGTGCTCAATAACGTTACTGCTTTAAGTGAAAATGAAACTATAAGTTAGCTGCTTTCATGAGACAAGATGAAATCGTGTGACAGATTAATGTAATCTCTTCTCAGATTTGTGATTTCGTCCAAGTTCGCAGCCCCATTGACCTGTTGCGATTATATCACTTAACTATATACAGCGTATATGTTGATAAACAGAAAAGGATAATAGCATACAGGAGTTTATGATTTTTAAGTTTAAAAATGTTTTTCTCGACAGTATATTTTATTTATGTGTATAGATAGCCATGTCGGTAATGATGGCGGTGTGGTTACTTAAATTAGCGTTGAATTAATATTATGACTCAGTTCTTCTCTCCGTACCAGTGTAATCAAATCCAAGAAGCGATACAAACAAAGTTAACCTACAGCAGCTTTAGAACTCACACGAAAAGACACCTCTGAAACTAGTAACGAAACAGTTACTTTAACTTCTAATAATATAAAGCCACGCCAATTGATTGCAGGTGTATAATGATGAATGAATCTCAAAATGGCCAATAAAATTAATGTGTTTTCAACGCAGGAAATTACAATTGATATAATCAGTAATCTTTGTAGAAATAATAAGTAGTTATTTTGTATAATTCCTGTTTTGAATCCGGATACAATAGTTTTCCCAAATGAAACCAAACGACGACATCTTATAAAGTGTAACAGCAAATTATGTTCCAACAAACATTGCATTCCAACAAATACACTAAACTCTATAAGAAAGGTTAGAAGTAGAACTATATTAAATTTATTGCAAGAATGCAATGTACATCGAAGTGAATTAGAAACATAGTCTTTCTTCTTTGTAAAATGGCCTCCAGTTAAATGAAATTCCATATCCGGTTTTTCTAATGTACATTAATGACAAAGGCGAAAACAATAATGAGTCAACACACAAATGAACAGTGAAGTGATTCCCTTTTCCAAAAAGACATTAACACATAATAAGAAAACATGTTGAAGTAATTCCCATATATACGTATGTTGACAGACGAAAGTAATCTTGTTATTGGATTTCCTTGTGTAATGGTTAGAAGTACAGAAACTGGAATTAACTAAATGGTCATAGCAGTATTGTCGGAGCTTAAATTATCGTAACAAATGATTGGTTCAATATTCCATAGCCTATCAGATTCCCATCAATCTACGACGCCTAATTATTTTGAGAAGAAATTTATGTCTTCCTTCTGCTACGTATATTTTCCTCGTCTTCCTGTGTTTATTCTCCTCGTCTTCCTGTTTGTGAGTAGCCAACTCTCTAAAGAATACAATCACCTATTCGTATTTCTGACTGACGTACACACACGCCAAAACGCTTTATCGTTTAATTAACTACCAACACAGACTTTATCAAATCACGTCCGGCCATTACATTATTGTGGTTATTTACTATACATACGCATACGGCACAAAACCCAACAAAATTCCGAATCCTTGGGCACTTCAAGAAAGCTAACATGTTCGATTTTTACTAGCTTACCCTAAACTTTTTACCCTAAATATTTTTGTAATACTGCATTATTTCGAAGTTCCAGATAGGAAGTGTCTGCCTAGTTGATATGTGTCTGCCTAGTTGATATGTGTCCCCCTCTTTCAAAATTACCAAAGCAAATTAATGCCCCAAACCACTAAGCAACGCACCTTCTTAACAGAACAATAACCTGTATATATATATATATATATATATATATATATATATATATATATATATATATATATATATCAGGTGTTGGTTAAGAGACTAATGATATGTTCCCTAACGCTATATATCATTCACAACGTAAACCGCGAGATGATTTATTAATTAAGCTATTAATCTCATTTTATAAATGCAAATTAATTTACATTATTTAAATGGGGCCGCGAGAGTTTGTAACTTCATAAGCAGTATCTTCGTAAACAGGTGCACAGTCACTCATAAAACACCAGTGTTCGTTCAGAAATATACACACACACACACACACACACACACACACATACTCACGCACACACACATACACACACACATGTATACATATATATATATATATATATATATATATATATATATATATATATATATATATATATATATATATATATATATATATATATGTATTAGACAGAATGAGATAGCATGAACTGAAATATTTCCTCACACCGTCTCTGATGAATGGATATCCATAATATCCTAGAAACAGCTGTAAGACTATTTTATTATAACTGTCCTGAAAACTCCCCTCAGCCTTGGCTTTGTTATCACATTTTGTCTAATATATATATATATATATATATATATATATATATATATGCATGCTAATACAAGACCCACATTACACTCCTCAGTCGTATTATTACTGAACAAAGAGTTTAACTACGGTCCGTCCATAGCACTTACTTAGCGTCACCTGACACTCTTTGGGTCTTCTAGATACGAGGTGTATACCTCGTGTATATATATATATATATATATATATATATATATATATATATATATATAAACAAACTTACACACTATGTATATGTATATTTATATATATATGTATATATATATGTATATATATATATATATATATATATATATATATATATATATATATATATATATATATATATATATATATATATATATATATATATATATATATATATATATATATATATATCAACAAACTCACACACTATGTATATGTATATTTATATATATATGTATATATATATGTATATATATATATATATATATATATATATATATATATATACATAGTGTGTGTGTACGTGTTTGTGTATGTGTGTGTGTGTGTGTGTGTGTGTGTGTGTGTGTGTGTGTGTGAGAGACTATTTGAATATATGATGTAATTTTAAAAACGCAATAATATTTGAATGAAACTGGTTTTCGGAAATGAATAAGTTGCTGAAGTGAGGAAACGCGAATGGAAGAAAATCAAATACATCACCGGCATAATATCAAACGCGTGTGGGTAGCGATTATGTGGTTGCACTCACGATCACAAGTTCGTTGTTTCGATTCCTAGGCAGCGCGATGTATCGTGGTCTTGAGCAAGTCACTTTATTTCACGTTGCTCCAGGCCATTCAGGTGTATAGGAGAAAACCTGCACCGGACGGACGTCCCTTCCAGTCACTTATACGCCACGGAAAGGGGGTAACCGCGGTATAAACTGGCACTCAGTCGGTTACGACGAAGAGTGCTCCAGTTGATCCGATCAACAGAATAGGCTACTCGTAAATTTACCGTGCAAATGGCTGGGACATGCATAATTTTATATTGTAGTTCGGATGGAAGATCAGCGCGACAGAATATGACAAGGCTGGACCCCGGAATGTGACAAGGCTGGCCCTTACGGTTAACGCTCATTTTTGCCAGTTGATTGGACTGGGGTAACATGAAATAAAGTGTCTCGCTCAAGGCCACAACGCACCGTCAGGAATCGAACTCACGATCTTACGACCGTAAGCCGAATACCCTGACCCCTAGAAACACGCGCCTTCACTAAAAGGTGACACGAGACAGTCTTCTTTTTCGGAAATAATAATGATGGATATACAAATTGATTCAGTTAATGCGTTCTTATCAAAGAGATCGCCTTTAAGAATATCAAATAAATGAAACTCGTGACTACAACGTTTCTCGAATATTGATGTCTACGTGCTTTGGACTCGATATAACAGAAAATATACGAAGAACAACATTTTTGAGAATATTCTAATATTGTGGAATACAGGTGTCAGTTATAAAATGTTCAATCTTTTCTGAAATGAACCAGGAGACGCTTCCACGTAGAATTGCGATTCTAGTGAAGGCAGACGTCACATCTAACTGACAAAAGGAATCGAAAATATATCCATCATCAAAAGTACAAATACCACTGGTATCGGCAAATATGGAAGTATAACATTTTTGTCAAAGACATAAAATGCTTTTTTTCATGCGTTGTTCGAACAGAATGCTATGACAGCATAGCTATCTGAATATCATTATGTGTGAGGAATGTAAAACAGTAAACAGTGAATAAACACAGCAGGAAAATGAATATAACAGGAAGAGAATATAATGATAAACAATCCACTGCATAAATTGGATTATCATTTGAATATAAAGCATCGGTGCGGTAAAGAGAGTTGCAATAAAATGGATTTACTACAGAATAGAGTGGAGGAAATAGATCGCCATTTTATAGGTTACGTATATTAGCAAAGTACTTCAGTGGATATTAAGTCTTGAAATAAAAACGAGTCGACGACAGAGGCAGTACATGGTCGTTTTAGTGCTAGAAATACCAAACACATAACTGTATACATTCGCATCTAAATACCTCATTCACAGGACCAATTTGGTCACTAAATATTTATAATATATAAGAAGTTAATTAGCTGCTTTGTATAAAATAAACTTTGCAAATGAGTCTATCTGATTCAAACTTTCGTATATTCTTTTACTTGTTTCAGCCATACGACAGCAGTCATATTGATACATGGCTAAAACGGGCTTCGTCAGTAAACGAACGACCCCAGTATTTATTATTTTAACTCTTGCATTTACTCTAGTACCTCTTGCCGATCCTCTACTGAACGACTCGCATTTGCTAATGTTCTCTTTAACCGGGCAACCGAGCTACCTGCAATGTCTTCATGGTCACACGTTACATAGCCCTGATTTCCTCCACATATCGCCAGCAAATTATGATTATTACGCAAACCTTGACTTCCTGAAATGTCTGCTGAGTTACGAAATTACATAAATTCTTTATAGATTTTCTTTTCTTCTTCTTCTTTATTTCTATATTGTATTTATTGTATTTCATGTAGATATATATCAAGGTTAGCCACGTTATCTATTTCTACTACCTCCTTCTATATGTATATATATATATAATCTTTTACTCTTTTTCTCTTTTGCCGAACCGCTAAGTTACGGGGACGTAAACACACCAGCATCGGTTGTCAAGCGATTTTGGGGGGACACGCACAGACACACAAATATAAACACACTCACATACATATATATATATATATATATATACATATATATATATATATATATATATATATATATATATATATATATATACATATACGACGGGCTTCTTTCAGTTTTCGTCTACCAAATCCCGAGGCTATAGTAGAAGACACTTGCCCAAAGTGCCACGCAGTGGGACTGAACACGCAACCATTCCTATGCCTATATATATATATACAAGTAGGTGTGCATGTGTGTGTGAGAGAGAGTGAAAGAAAGAAAGAGAGAGAGAAAAAGAGAGAGAGAGAAAAAGAGAGAGAGAGAGAAAAAGAGAGAGAGAATCTGAAACGCTGTTCCAACAAGAGGAAAACTTAGATCAAGCAATTTACGGAACCTTAAAATCCGTACAGTTTCTACGCCATCGAGTGCTCCTCTCTCTCGCTTATTTCATTGTTTCTTTTTTTCCCTACTTCCTATTCTAGTGATTTGCCAAACGTCCATTTCTATGCATAGCTAATAGCTTGATATATTCACAATAATCTTTCAAATTGAAATGAAGATTCTTTTCTAGATTCCATCGTATCAAGACAGTCAATTAATGCATAAATTAAGAACGCCTGAAATGTGTGTGCAACCGATCAAATAGCAGGCTGGTTGTATAGCGTTTTTTTTTTTTATCATCACATCATTTTTATGCCTTGTAAATATCGCAGCCATCCTAGGTGATAAATAATGATGCATTACTGACCAAATTTTCCATGAATCATGTGTGTGTATTTATACGTATATATGCATCTATGCGTTCGTACACACACACACACACACACATATATATATATATATATATATATATATATAATATTTATAAACAAACCCGGAAGGCTTTGTCAGTTACGAAGAGAACGCTAGTGGGATAATCACTGTATGTATTAGGTAAATTTGATTGAAATACATGGGTGAACGTCTGGCCAAACGGATGTACAAGGAGCCGTGAAAGCGTTGATTTGTCGGTTCGATTCTGCCAGAGGTTAGCTCCATTATTTTGGGGTCATTTGTTTGTAGTTAGAAATTGTCGCTTGAAATCGAAAAATAAATATATATATATAGATAGATAGATAGATAGATAGATAGATAGATACACACACATATCCATATACATATATATATATATATATATATACATATATATATAAAAAAATAAGCAACACGGATTTCAAAGGTGATTGCAGTACGCACGTTTCATCCTACTCCAATTTATTTAAGTAATGCGAGCATTACATTAAATGCAATATGAAGAGCAATCTTCAGTTGCATGAAAATGCAGAAAATTACTGTAGAAAAGACATATTATAAATGTGGCAACATTTCAAATCCAAGTGGGAGAGAGAATACATAAAAATCCAAATGTGAGGAAGAATACATAAGTCCATCTTGACATAGACTCAGATATGGTTAGGGCAGCGGACTCGCGGCAATAGGATCGCAGCTTCGATTCCCAGACCGGGTGTTGTGAGTGTTTATTGAGCGAAAACGCCTAAAGCTCCAAGTGGCTCCAGCAGGGGATGGTGGCGAACCCTGCTGTACTCTTTCACCACAACTTTCTCTCACTCTTACTTCCTGTTTGAAAGGGCCAGCCTTGTCACACTCTGTGTCACGCTGAATATCCCCGAGAACTACATTAAGGGTACAGGTGTCTGTGGAGTGCTCAGCCACTTGCACGTTAATTTCACGAGCAGGCTGTTCCGTTGATCGGATAAAGTGGAACCCTCGTCGTCGTAAGCGACGAGTGCCAACATTGCTATGTATTGCAAAAATAAGTAGGTTTCTTTCTCCACCATTTTAAACTACACAAGGGAATGCATGAAAAACAAAATAGGAATTTTGAAAGAAGTTTCTATAAAACTAATTTTTAAACATCGAATGGTTCTGGGGCAGAGTCAACCAGAATAAAATAGTAATCAAAGAGGTTTATAGATTTTTAAAATGGCTGAGAGCACTTGGGTTAAATCCTTCAAAGAGTACCCCAGCATTGCTGCACTTCAATGACTGAAACATGCAAAAGATAAAAGGTAGTTACAACATCTGATATTTAAACGGATCGCCTATTATAATTTTAAAAAAACTTCATCAATCTTAATATTTACCACTGCCCATGTTCTCCCTATATTTGGTACCTAGCTTCAATTCCAAAACGACAAGAACCACAGACATGTATGTATGTACATATATATAGGTAAATGATAGGCTAGCCTCAATCCTTCAGGAGTAGTCTGAAGCATTCAAGCAATATATAGCTTGTTTCTTGGTATATTGATAAATAGATTAATACATTCTTTTCTACTCTAGACACAAGGCGCAAAATTTTGGGGGAAAGAGCCCGTCGATTAGATCGACCCCAGTACGCAACTGCTACTTAATTTATCAACCCCGAAACGATTAAAGGCAAAGTCGACCTTGGCGAAATTTGATCTCAAACGGTAAAGGCAGACGAAATACCGCTAAGCATTTCGCCTGGCGCGTTACCGTTTCTTCCAGCTCGCCGCCTTAAAATATTCATATATTAATATACTTTATTCATCTTCATTAATATATATATATATATATATATATATATATATATATATATATATATATATATATATATATATATATATATATATATATATATATATATATATATATATATATATATATATATATATATATATATATATATATATATATATATATATATATATATATATATATATATATATATATATATATATATATATATATATATTTGCCTCCGTATGTTAAGCTCCTTACAACGTAGGGGGGCCTGCAGCGGAGGTTCAAGGATGAGTAGATGACAAATATTCTTAATTACGAATTAATGATAATGACTTTGAAATTGAAAAATATAAATGTCTATATTAAGGTGTTATTTCTGAAATACTTCACAGAATACATTATATGAAAATCGCCATATAATTGGAGATGACATTCGTTAAATATCGAACTTGGAAAGTAAAGTGTTTTTTGAAGTACACAACTTGAAAGCGTGTATTATATAGATAGATAGATAGATAGATAGATAGATAGATAGATAGATAGATAGATAGATAGATAGATAGATATACATATGTATACATATATGTACATACATGTATATATATATATATATATATATATATATATATATATATATATATATATATATATATATATATTTACATATACATATATATATATATATATATATATATATATATATATATATATATATATATATATATATATATATATATATATATATATATATATGTATGTATGCATTTATGTATGTATGTACGTATATATATTAACGTTTGTTTTTATGTTATAATAAAAGCAATTTGACATTAATTTGATGGAATTCTCTATATTTTTATTATTCCTATACAAGAATACTGTTGACAGTGACTTCGAAGTTTTGCCAGCCATGATGATATATCAATCTGCTTCCTTCACCAATGCTGTTCGTATTGGTCCTGATTAATATCTAGATATAAACGCATTGTGGAAACGTTATTTTTTGCATTATAAATATTTCTCTGATGAAATTTTAATAGCAAATTCGTTACATGCATACACACATACATACACATATCGACCCCGAAAGGATGAGAGGCAACGTCGAGCTCAGCGGAATTCGAACTCAGAACGTAAAGACAGACAAAACACTACTAAGCATTTCGCCCGGCGTGCTAACTTTTATCTTTATTTTTGCTATAATATTTTCTACTCTAGGCACAAGGCCCGAAATTTTGGGGGAGAGGGCCAGTCGATTAGATAGACTCCAGTACGCAACCGGTACTTAATATATCGACCCCGAAAGGATGAAAGGCAAAGTCGACCTCGGCGAAATTTGAACTCAGAACGTAACGGCAGACGAAATACCGCTAAGCATTTCGCCCGGCGTACTAACGTTTCTTCCAGCTCACCACCTATAATCTTTATTTTTGCTATTATCTTTTCTACTCTAAACACAAGTCGTGAAATTAGCGGGGAGAGGGCCAGTCGACTAGATTTTCCCCAGTACGCAACCGGTACTTAATATATCGACCCCGAAAGGATGAAACGCAAAGTCGACCTCGGCGGAATTTGAACTCAGAACGTAAAGACAGATGAAATACCGCTAAGCATTTCGCACGGCGTGCTAACGTGACGTTTCAAATATAATACAATGCTAAAGCAATAGGGGAGGAAAAGTAAAAGGGTGATTGACATTGAAGCGGCTGGGAAATAGAGTATAATGGGAGAGAAATAGGAGAGGCGGTCGATAAAGTTTAGAAGAAATGGGAGGCATTAAATAGTGTGTTACAGGATATGTTTTATAATTCCATGTCTTGATTATGGACCGTGTTGAGGTTATCACGGATTGATCTCTGACAACGCGTGTCGGTGATCAGTCAAAAATTCTACTTGAACCGTAAAAGTCCAGAATGTTCAGGACACTTTGTGGTCTCGGAACGATGTCTCTTTTTCCCATATTGTCTATTTTTCATTAATCACTGATACCTTCAACACCGTTTTTTAAACCAAACGTCCGTGATAAACGAGTATAAATGCATTATTCAAGTGGTGCTGTACAAAGATATTATGCTGCATATTCTAATACAACTTACAGAATGTAATATTACCGTTCCCGTGATATTACTGCAGTTTCATAATCCTCTACGGTTTCAATTTCCAGCAATATCTTCATTTTGCACTATATTATTAAATTCAGCTTACAACAGTTATTTTATTTCCCAATATGGTACAAATTGCTGTTTACGGTAATATCTACAGCAGACATTGCGCTATAGTGTGAACTTCGCATCAAATATTTTACAGCATTTTCCTAATATGATAAAAGTTACAGAATACTGCAGGTGAACCTAATACTGAATGATGAAACATATATATTAGATGGGCATTTAATATAAAACTCCCTTAGGACAACATTATTGTATGTACTTCGGATATAATAAAATATCCTACGTTAATAAGTAGTTATTCTAAGATTCTCCTGTTCTTAATTCTACTCAAAGCTTAATGCAGTTAGTTACAAGTTAATTCAGTCTTTCGTAAATAACTGGATGAGGTGACTGACAAATGACAGGCAACAAATGAGAAAATATTGAACTCTCACCTTTTCAATATGAAGGGAAGTATTGCATCACTTGGGATTAAATACATTATTGGCATTATAGTGATACGTTGCCATAGTTCTGTCAGTAAGTACCAATCAATACAAATGGAATCGACTTTTGGGGTTAGTCCAAGCGGGCATAATCCGAAAGGAATAAGCTGTTTTGAAAATTATGTACGATAATTAATATCTTTCCTGTCGTCTCGAAAATGGTATCATATATCCAGAAACTCCATCTGTCAAGTGTTTCAAAGCTTATGTTACAGTAGATACTTCCTTTTGGTAGTTATGATTTTTCTTTTTTTTTTTTTTTTTGTATTTCAGGAGGGTCATTATGCCAGTAATAAACACATGTAGTGTTTCTCTTTCACTTTTTATTATTATTCAACAAAAGGTTAACCATTTAACTAATTAGCTAATCGACTGTTTGATTAATGACACGGTTAGTCAATTAACCAGCAATGTCCGTCAAAGCCATTTCGTCGCCATTCCCGTTCTCTTCAATGCCATTGCCTTCTCTACTACAGTTCAGATTTAAATCTGTAAGATTATTTCCTTACAAATATATCCAATACAATCGAAGGCCTTCGTACAGAATTAGTAAATTCGCATGTAACGACTTAACGATAGATCCTAGTCTTATTCAAATGTAACATTGTTTCTATTTAAACCGCCATTATTCTCCGTAAACACATTCTTTATATGCTGCATTCATTAGTTTGTATACTGCATCACTATAAAACTTCATGTTGATGAAGAATCGGAAACATCTCACATGCATCAATAATGGTGATTGTTAATTAGTTTCGCTAGTATTCCTGTATTGAAACTTTTTCGTATATAGTCTGCTGAAAAAGGTATTTTAGCTTTGTCATTCTTCATTAATATATGTACTACCTTCAAGGGGCGAGCAGACAGAATCGTTAGCACGCCGCGAAAAAAACTTAGCAGCATTCCGTCCGGCTATCGGTTCTAAGTTCAAATTGCGCCGAGATCAATTTAGCTTTCCACCCTTTAATGGTCGATAAATTAATTGCCAGTTCATCAATGGGGTCGATGTAATCGACTTACCACTTCCCCGAAATTGCTCGCTTTGTGCCGCAGTTTCGAACCAATATATTTATTAGCTTCGCAAACAGCATTGACGTTTTACCTATTTAAATCCAAGACTTGTTTTCTATTCTCTGAGAATATTCTGAATGACTAAGCAAAAAGATATCATTGTTTCCAGAATGGTATAAGGATTGGAGTTCATTGTAAAATGTCAAGCCATCATTCACCAACTCAGTAGAAATACTAGTTGTTGCGTCGACGGTACGTTTCAATATCCAAAAGGTTATTATTACTATTATTGTTGTTCAGGACACTGCTTGGAATCGAACTCGCAATCTTGTGGCTAGTAGCCCGCGCTCTTAGCCAATACATCATATGCTCTTGAGCAAGTATGGAGTGAATTTTAGGTCTTATAAATCTAATATTTTCATATTCTTCTTTAATACCGGTTCCCATATGCTATTCATATCTGCACTCGGTCGGCTTAGGAGGTTGTTGTGTCCTAACATATGTGCTGCTTCTTTAGTTTTCGTACTGTTATTTTAATTTCATCCCACATGGGGTCTCCATTTTTCCATACATGATCAGCTATAACCGATTTATCAATATCTCCTCGTGTCACAGCTTTGCGATATTCCTCTACCCTTATTTTGAGGAGGCGAAATGTTTCGCCTTTGTATAACCTAGCACAGCTGCATGGGATGGAGTACACGCAGTCTTTTGTCATATTCTCTTTTATTGGTGGTTTCACTCGAAGGAGATATTTGCGAAGTGTTGTATTACTCTTGAATACTGTCCTGATGTAATTCAATCCTGGTCAAACCTGACATTTATAAAAGAGCATCTTCCGACCGGAAATAATATGACCGTATTTGATGGTATATGACATGTTGGGTCTAGATTGCTTCAAATATTGGTTTCAAATTTCGGTACAAGGCCAGCAATTTTGAGGTAGAACAAAATTGACTACATCGCTCCCTATATTCAACTAGTGAATATTTTATCAACCTTGAAAGGGATGAATGGCAAAGTCGATTGTGTCAGCTCACTGCCTTAAAGATTACTTTAAACAGTACCTCTAGAACCTTTATTTTTCCTGAATATGGGCTACTGAGATTAGATGCGGTGAATTAGGTGCCCGTGTCTCTTCTGTCCCTCAATTACGATATTCTTGCTTCTGAAAATAGAAGAAAATCCATTGATAACAGGAGGTATCCAAAAGAAACCGGAATTTTGAAATGTTATTTTATTCACTTAGTATTACATGTTTACACTTTTATCGCCTTCAAAGTATTCTCCACTTGAAGCAATGCATTCGTCCAGACATGTTTTCTACTGTTGGAAGCAGCGCTGGAAGTCTTACGAATCGATGCATTTTAACGCCTCCGTGGTTTTTTTCCTCACCTCTTCCACATCTGCAAATTCCGGAGCACCAGCTTTCGTTACCAGCGATGACCTTCGAAAAAGGTCCGGATCACCTTCCAACTGTTCCTTCTGTTCACGGCACGCATTCAGTCGTGACTGTTTTTGATCTTCCGCGACCAAGCGAGGCACTAATTTTGCTGCAATCTTTACATTCGTATGCATTTATTGAAAATATTATTGATGTATTTCCAAATTATGTGGCATTTAAATTTTTAAAGAGTGGCTTGTTAAACCACAAGCGTTTATAATTATGATTTAGTTATTCTATTTGGTAAAGTCTATGGAAATGGTACTACTAATGCAAAATACAGAACGTTCCTTTGTCACAAACACTGTTCTGCATCGAAGCGTAAATTAATTAACTTACAACTGGAAAAGTCTTCTACCAGACTTAATCCTGATTAATGCCTCTTTATATAATATAAGAATGTCAAAATCCATATTCACACATATATTTAGTAAAATAAGGATAAATATATTTTTATTAAGGATTCGTCTAGAAGTGATATCTATCTTAATTAGTGAATTACATTTTCATTTATCACATAACTCACATGTTTTGTGCGTATTTTCTCTATGTGTGCGTATCTTATGTTGGAGTACGCAGATGTGTATATGTGTACGTGTGTATATGTGTACGTGTGTATATGTGTACGTGTGTATATGTGTACGTGTGTGTGCATGTAATTAAAAGATTTGTTTTATATGTGCTAACTGAACAGAGCACTCAGCAGGATTGCAGAGTCCAATATTCATAATGCACCTGATTACCAATCACTTCGAAATATATATATATATATATATATATATATATATATATATATATATATATATATATAATTTATATTTATATAAGAGCATTACTATAGAAGAATGCCTCACGCTAAACTACCATAATAAACACATTTTACCGAACGCGAGGAAATGCAACCCTCAAAAACAGGCCTCTTAAAAACAGACTGAACTATATATCGAACGATTTCACGATTATTACAACAATATGTAACTTTCAATCATCAGTATAGTATGGTCAAGATATATAAAAATAAACAAAAGATTCAACATACCAAAACGAACACCCATGTATCCGGCATCGTACATAGAAGATTGTTCATCTATATATATCTACGTAAGAGGCTGTTTTTTTTTTTTAATTACACTTCGGTACACGTGTTTAAACCGGAATAAAAATTCATCACTGAAAATCTTTATAAGAATTTATCAAGTAGTTAGCGTGAAAAACTTCATAAGGGAAAAATTTATTAATTATTCCATATAAATATATTTATTTATATTAAGGGCATTAATATAAATAAATGCCCTCAATATAAATAAATAAATAAATATATGTATATATATATATATATATATATATATATATATATATACACATATATATATGTGTGTTTGTGTGTGTGCGCGTGTGTGTGTGTATGTGTGTGTGTGTGTGTGTGTGTGTGTGTGTGCAATAACTGTGAATAAATCACAATTATAACGGAGAGGGTTAAAAACGCTTACAGGCCTAGAAATACTATACAAAAACCGCCATAAAGCCACTATAAACTTCATATAATTTCTCCGAAACCATAAATGATGTCGGCGAGCGGCATGACATATAAAATTCAAAACCTAAATAAAAATAGAAGGTTAGTCTTCTATTGCAATTTCGAAGTCAGGAACTAAAAGTGAATCCATTTGCTCTTCAGAAGACCATTTCTGTACATAGGTTTTTACACAAAAAAACATACCTTTGGGTTTAACACGTGTCTCGACCGACAAGAATATATATATATGAAGAAGAATGCAACTAGGGCTCAAAATTCAGAACAAGTGTTTCGGGAATGTTTCATTGAAGCATTCTTAGATTACTCCATAACGAAAACTTGATATCATTAGATAAATCTTAAACGGAGCAACATGCAAGATAAAACCAGAAAATGAACCGTGGATCAACTACCATGATGTACAAGTCACTTACATACATACATACTGACAGACAGACAGACTTGTATGCATATATGTATCTTTGTATGTATGGGTGTAATGAATTGATCAAATTGTTTAGAAAGATTTATTTTTACGTTTTCATCACAATGATCAATAGATTCCGTTTGTTGCTGTCCCAATGTGTATATTCAATGAAAATATCTCGGTTCTATTGTAATATGAGGATGTGGAGTTCTAACCAATCAACAAGTTTTAAAACTCGAATTTAAAATGAGATAATCAAATTTCATGAACATTATAAATATTACGCATCTGATAATACGAATTCTAATTGTTTTAAATGACATTTTCATGGAAAAGCTCATTACGTTTTATATTTGTAATTTCCTTGTTTCAATAATAATAGAAAACATAATTGTGTAAAATTGAAAATTATGTTCAATTGTTTCATTTATTCTTCGTTCTTCTTTGATGAGCTTTGATATTTTACATCATATTATGCAACTCCCTTATCACAAATATGACTCAAAATGGCGCAGAGTCAAAATGACAAATGTACATGATACATTTTCTTTTCGTGAGTTATTTCAATCACGAACTAATTCACATCATGATTTAACCTTATCGTTCTCAAAGGATTTTCAGGAATCATTTCGTTTTTTACTGTCATATAAATTTAGTTGAATTGTCAGAGTTTAAATTTTGCAAAAATAAAAAAAAAATTTAAACCAGCGATTTAATTAATTTAAACTTGCTGGATAATTATGTGGTAAAGAAGTATTTTTGATTTCTTTATCGTTAACTTATTTTATAATTTTATCTAGTTTCCTTAAGAACATAGCACCCAGATAATTTTGATAAACAATTTAAGAAATATAAAATCTTGATAGATAACAAGGTTTCCTAAATAATTTTTAAGACTGATAGAAGCTTAACTACGATTTCTAAAATGTTGGCATTCAAGTGATTTCAACACGTTTGTTTTTTCACTTTCTTGATATCACCTGCAGATATTGCGATGACAGAAATGACGTCGAATAGAGATTTATGTTGCTATTCGCATTGAATGTCTCTAATGCAAATTTGAATATATAAAACAACTGTACACCGGTGAAAAATTATGTATACTTAACCTTCATATCGTTGTTAGTGTCAGGTCACAAAGCAATTACGATAAAAATGTCGAATTTCCTTTGCAGTAAGGGAGCGTTTAATTCTAACTAATCAAAAATTGATAAAACAGAAATCTAAAGTCAGATAATTAAATTTCATGAACATGATAAATATAATACCTCAGATAATATCAATTTTAAATTTATAAATGGTATTTCATACAACACCTTATTAACTTTTTAGCTTTGAAAATCTTTACTCTTTCATAATTAAAAAAATATATATAATTCTGTAAAACTGAAAAAATCCTTTAGATTGTTTTAGTTTTATTTCATTTTTCTTTGAAGGGCGTTTCCCGTTTGCCTCATATTTTACAAATCCGTCATGTTGAATATTGCGAAAAATATGGCTCAGGGTTAGAATGACAAATGTTTAAGAAGCACAAAACATCACGATTGAATTCAACATTAAACTTATGCTTATCAAAATATTAGAAACTACAATCTTTTTATCCTTTGCTTGTTACAGTCATTTGACTACAGCCTTACTATAATTTAAAGATTAAAACAGAGATTAGACTTTATAAACAAAGTTTATGACGACAAGAGATGTAATAAACTGAAACTTGTGGCTATTTATAATGTTAAATAAAGTTCTTGCCTCGTTTATCATTAAACCATTTAATAATATCTTGTTACCTTCAAAAATATCCGCAAGATTACTATATAGTGTAAAAATATAAATACTCTATTTCTTAGGTTTTTTATAAATAATTTTAAGACTGAGAAGAGCTAAGGTACAATTTCCAATATTTCGACATTCAGTTATCCTTTCTCTCTCTCTCTATCTCTCTCTCTCTCACACACACACACACACACACACACACACACACACACACACACACACACACACACACACACACACACACACACACGCACACTCTCACTTTATGAAATCACCTCCGGATATCGTGGTTTAGTGATTTAGTGATGAATTAAGCGTCCAAATAAGTATACTTCGCGAAAATTAGAACCAGATAAGCGCATAGAGTGGATGATTTTCCAGGGCCATTTCTATATTGAACCCAATAGATTTCAGATATGTAAATATTTAGACGGGTGTAGCTTACAGAGATATACAAAAACGTTTCTAAGCCCTGTAAAAGAACTTGGAAGTTTGGGCCTCAAACCAGGCAAAAACAAAAGACAGAGATAGATTAGGAAACAACAAACAGGGTATTTTAATTTGAAGGTCAGGAAAATTGAAGATGCCTTTTATATTTCGAGCCTACGCTCTTCTGCAGAAATGAATGAGGGGAGAAAACAGATGGAGAGAGTAAAAAAGCGTGTCCGGATTAACGGTTGCACACACTTGTATATATATATATATATATATATATATATATATATATAGATATATCAATGCGAGATTTTCAATGAGGCTGCCCTTTTACAAAATAGTAATTATATCTTTTTTCAACCTGTCAGCAAGCTTTTAATCATCACAAAACATCTGATTCTTATTTCAGATTAAAGAAGGCAACAGTCACGTCATGATTACCCTCTCTTCTATTACTATTACCCCAACCACAACCACGACCACGACCACAACCACAATCATCATCATCATCATCATCATCATCATCATCATCATCATCATCATCATCATCATCATCATTATCATCTACAGAAATCATCAACCTCAACAAGCGCATCAACAAGACTAACAAAACCTCTGTTATAGACATCATGATCTAATTTTCGAAACCCACAAATGTCAAAATTAACTTCAATCAAAAATTGATCGATCCAGCCATTCCTCTGCAGAATATTTCAATCTTTGACATTTGTATTGGAAAGAAATTCCCAAATGCTGAAGAGAGAAGCAGAGTAAAAGTATAGAATATAAAAAATAAAAAAAAGAAATGGTTGAACTATAACGATTTTATTCTGTGCAAGACGTTTCCTTAAAATCGTAAACATACTTTTTTAAAACTCTACGTAAATGAAATTATAGTGCTTCTTGTTGTTGTTGCAGTTATGTCTTTGTTGGAGTTGCAATCGTTACATTTGCTAACAACGTTACATATTCTTTCTTTTCTTTATTTCTATTGAGGAGAAATTTATATTTTTATTCGAAAGTACGTTTGATGTTAATATTAAGGATTTCAAAGTGAAGGTTTGTACACGTATGATATATGTACATGTATATATACATACATACATATATATATATATATATATATATACATATATATATATATATGTATATATATATATACATACATATATATATATATATATATATATATATATATATATATATATATATATATATATATATATATATATATATATGTATATATGTATATATATATATATATATATATATATATATATTTATATGTATATATACATATATACATATATATATACGTATAGCTAAAAGTATCTGCTTTTGTATGTGTATACCCAATGTAAGCATATATTTGAATGACAACTTTTATTGCAACCCACGCATATACACATACAATTGATATATTTGACTGCGCAAATATGTATCTCGTGTGTGTGTGTGTGTGTGTGTGTGTGTGTGTGTGTGTGTGTGTGTGTGTGTGTGTTGGGAGTTTGTGAAAGTTTTATATGCACATACATTTGTAGGAAGATTGCTACATCTTTATGTATAGATATAAACAATATTGGATTTTTGTACCAGTGTATTATATGTATATGTGCATGTCCTTACATAACTTTTCAACTGACATTATAACATCTATAGAACTCTCAACCATTTTTTCTTTTTATTTAAATGATAAAAACAAAATTTAGGAAATAATCATGTTACGTAGATGGTAAAGGAATCGTAGGAACGAAAATGTGCTTTGAAGTTCTACTTAGCAAAGCATTTCCCACGCGAAAATCATTTTAGTTTCCCAAATAAAACCACGTTCAATGAGTTGATGAAAGAGTACAAATGTAGCTACTCGATTTGGTATAATTATCTGTCAAATCTCTTTCAATTTATACATTTACGGACCAGTATTATGTTTAAAAAACTTGATGCACTCATAGATAATTATGTAGGTAGATAGACAGACAGATAGAATGATAGATAGATAGATAGATAGATAGATAGATAGATAGATAGATAGATAGATAGATAGATAGATAGATAGATAGATAGGTGGTTGCGTCAGTAGGCAACTAGATAGACAGATACATACATGCATTTATACAAACATACATAGAAACAGATAGGTTAAACGGAGATCATCATAATTTCTTTTCAACCTGTACATTAAGGAATTTCTTTTAACCGCATTATATGAAGCTGTAATCATACTTAACGTATATTGATATATGACAGGAATTTTAAAAAGTCATTGATAAGAAGGTGTCTCAAAAAAATTTATTATGACTGTGACGGTTAGATACGCATTCTCAGAAAAATTATGTTGCATTAAAATACTATCTGCCATCGGACTGGTTCCACTAGCAAAGATTCCGCTTAATGTATATCAGTAAGCGACAGCTGTACACGATTGGTATGGTGTGGATTTAAACGACAAAAGTATTCTGAGCGAGTTCTAATTTTCTGGTTAGTTAACATCATCAAGGATACAGTTCTATATTTAATAAGAGATGAGGAATTATGTACATTATTTACATTTGACGGATATTTGTCCTCATCTTGTTTGTTGTTAACACAACATTTCGGCTGATATACCCTCTACCCTTCAACAGGTGTCTTGGGGAAATTTCGAACCTGGGTTCTTATTCCTAAGGTAATTTTTATCTATTGTTTAGGAAAATACTATTTACTTGTTTAAGCATTGTACGGATAAATTGCGAAAATACTAAGATATAAGCATACTCAATTTGATTTATACCAAATGATTTAGGAAAATGAATGGGTTATTTCCTTTGGCTATATATAAGGATACTTTCCAAGGGCAAATGGGTTATTCCCTTGGCTTTAAAAATATAATATATTAGATATATATACGGGTCCCTTTCAAGGGGCCTATTATCGACATTTTTCAACAATGTGAGTATGCCATAAGGTTTCCAGACATGCATTCTACTCACGTGTCAAGTTTCATCAAAATCGATAAAACGATGTAGGAGGAGTTAGCTAACAACTCCACAAACGCACCCACAGACAGAATTTCCCACATATCTAGTAGATGTGTGTGTGTGTGTGTGTGTGTGTGTATGTATGTACGTATGTATGTATGTGTGTATATATGTATATATATGAGTGTATATCTGTCCGTCTTTGTATATGTGTTTTTCCGCCACCACTGCTTGATAATTTATGTTTGCCTCCCCCTAAGTTAGCGGTTCGCCAAAAGGGACGATACATGAAGTACCAGGGTTTAAGAAATAAGTACTGGCGGAGGACGGGGATTCGATTAATTTGATTAAACGAAAATCAGTCTAATGACTGCAACAAATAAAAGAGGAAACGTAAAAGATGTACATATATAGGTATGAGAGAAATTTTTGAGGCCCATTTCAGACTACTATAGTGTTTCAAAAACTGAAAATTCATTTTTTCAGTGTTAAGTCTGTCACCACTTTCAGAAAGTCGGTCCCCGTTGTTGTTTCACATTCGCCACTAATTTCTAATACTGATAATATTAGACTATATGTATTGGCACATTTTAGCACCACAAATTATTCTCCTTATTGTAATTTGCAACAATATTACTGGATTTAATATCCTTTTATATGTCTACAGTACTTTTATTGGCGTCTAAATAAATGTATCGTTTTAAATTGCATCTTTGCCTGCCAATTATTGTTTGTTATTTTTATATGATAAAGTGAAAATATAGTTTAATTGATTTCTTTTATAACCAAATGTCCATATAAAATTTGAGTTGTTTTCTTCCAACCCTTGTTCTCTGTCTCTCTCTCTCTTCTTTCTCTCTCTATCTCTCTCTTCTTTCTCTCTCTATCTCTCTCTCTCTCTCTCTATCTATCTATCTATCTATCTCTCTCGCTCTCTCTCTTCTTTTTTATCTCTCTCACTTCTTCCCACTTTATTTACCTATATATCTAATCGACTTTTAGAGATACTCCAGACATATACAAGTCCACACGCACGCACACGCGCGCTCTCCCTCTCTTTCTCCTTCCCTCTCTCTCTCACTCTCTCTCTCTCTCTCTCACACACACACACACACAAACATACACACACACGCGCACACAAGAATTGTTTACGAAATAAGAATTTTAAAAACTCTGAGGGGCGTGAAATAATTCGTTTGTAAAGGTGGAACTCGAAGCAGATAAAACTATAGACAATAGCGTGTAGAATAAATATTTGGTTGAAAACATCATTGGCTAGAAAAAATTCGAAGGCTGATATTTTCTATGCAAAGCCTTTTTCTATACCAAATATTTACATGCTATTATTCGTAGTTTCATCTACTTCGAGTCACACTGTAAGCAACAAATTATATACACACTTACGCAAACATGCGTGTATTTGTTTGTGTATCTGTCTGTCTATCTGTCTGTGAGCGTGTGTCTATGTGATTTATTCATATATTGCTGCACTTTTGCCAAAATCTGAAGTCAATATTGATCTCTTATTTTTGAGAAAGTTACACAATGTCTTTTAGTACAGGAAAGATATTTTTTGAAGCAGTTTCAACGAGTTTACTTGATGTGCCAAGTTTAGCAGCCAAATTTTTCTCAGATTAGATCCTATTTTCATCAAAGAAGGAAACAAATGCCTAAGTGTATGGAATCATGTTATAGTTCATACAAAGAGTCTAAAAGGAAACAAAGACAATGGATCTTCGTAGCAAAAACGCTTTTAGTATAAGGTCCAATGGCAAGGCAGGACTAATATGTAGAATCTCGCTTAGTAGCCTGTGTTTCCGAGATCGGACTCTCTGTGTGGTACTTTGCGCAAGTGTCATCTACTTTAGACCCTGAGTGTATTTTGGTGGAAGGGAAACTGTATGGAATGCTGTTGTTTTTTTTTTTTGGTATATTTATATTCATATAGTATATATATATATATATATATATATATATATATATATATATATATATATATACATATATACACCCCCCACACATATATATATATATATATATATATATATATATATATATATATATATATCGTGGTGGCACTCCGTCGGTTACGACGGCGAGGGTTCCAGTTGATCCGATCAACGTAACAGCCTGCTTGTTAAATTAACGTGCAAGTGGCTGAGCACTCCACAGATACGTGTACCCTTAGCGTAGTTTTCGGGGAGATTCAGCCTGCCACAGAGTGTGACAAGGCTGGCCCCTTTGAAATACAGGTACAACATAAACAGGAGGAAAGTGTGAGAGAAAGCTGTGGTGAAAGAGTACACCAGGGTTCGCCACCACCCCATGTCGGAGCCTTGTGGAGCTTTAGGTGTTTTCGCTCAATAAACGCACAACGCCCGGTCTGCGAGTAGAAACCGTGATCCTATAACCGTGAGTCCGCTACCCTATCCGTTTCTGCCAGCTCACCGCCTTAGATGTATACACTATTTTGAAGGGAAAATTTAGGTATTATAAGACACAGTGTTACCGAATATTAAATCATATTCGCTATTATTTCATACGGAAAGGAAGACTCACCTTTAATACTATTATAAGGAAGACTGTACAATGTAAACCACATGAAATTCCGATCACGAAGGAAAGGATAAAAACACCACGAATAGCAGAAATTTGTCACGAAGTACAAACGGAAATAATAGATATGTCAAGATATTTTCATTACGGTCAAATATTCACAGGTGTAGCTAAGACACTACTAAATATAGCAAATCTTTGCAGCATATCTTTGTTTCACTTGTTGCAACTCCACGTGAGTGATTGTATAAAATATATTCACATCTCCTATCGCACCTGGAAATTTTCAGGTAAAATTTAGATATATTGTGAACCCTGTAAAAGCTAAATAAAGTAATATTGTACGGATTCATGTTTTTAAGGAATTTATACACGAATAGCCTTTATGTTCAACTTTCTTTGAATGTTTCTGTATTTATTATTTTCCTGCTTCTCCACTGAAGTTATTCCATACGTTTCTATATATCTACTTTTAGCACGCAATATCTCTACTTGTTCCTCCATCTTGATATTCATCACTCTGTTTAAAATCGTCGAGCCGCACCTATATGCATGCGCAAACACACACACATACACACACACACACAGAGATATATATACACACATTATTTATATTTGCATTTACATACATATATACACACTCATATACATATTTATGTACTTATACATATAAACACACACATATATATCAACATATGCATATATATATATATATATATATATATATATATTTTACTTGTTTCAGTCATGTGAATGCGGCCATGCTGGAGCACCGCCTTTAGTCGAGCAAATCGACCCTAGGACTTATTCTTTGGGAGCCTAGTACTTATTCTATCGGTCTCTTTTGTTGAACCGCTAAGTTACCGGGACGTAAAGACACCAGCATCTATTGTCAAGCGATGTTGGGGGGACAAACACAGACACACAAACACACATATGTATATACATATATACGACGGGCTTCTTTCAGTTTCCGTCTACCAAATCCACTCACAAGGCTTTGGTTGGCCCGAGGCTATAGTAGAAAACACTTGCCCAAGTTGCCACGCAATGGGACTGAACCGGGAACCATGTGGTTGGTAAGCAAGCTACTTACCACACAGCCACTCCTGTATATATGCATGTATGTATATTCAGGCGCATGTGTCCGTGTGTTGGTGTTGGTGTTGTTGTACACACGTGTGTAGGTTTGTTGTTTTCCAGGAAGCATGTTAAGTTAAAAATCGGTCCGTAAATATTATGAATGTAATTAATGGTTAACCTTTTAAATTATCTACCGGAACCTCTGATCAGTCAATGAATGATGCGTAATTTGTGCTTTTCTTGTGAAGGATTTACAACAGGAAGCTGTTAATGTATAAGTGAAAGACAGAAAGAACTCTATCCACAATAAACAACACTAATGAGAGTCGTGTTTGCATTCAATATTATTGATTGTGGGGCGTTGTATGTTAAATGTGGAAGAGTGAATTATGGGATAGCTGTTGTATTGTAATCGGTTGGCTTTTAGAAATTTATGTTACATCTTGATTGCTTTCCATTGAATAATTGAATATGACTTTATACTCGCGCACGTATATATTTACACCTGCAAATACACGTTTCTGTTAAGAGAAAATTTATACAAAGAAATGTATTAATATATACATAATACCTTCATAGTTGCTCCAAACAACCAGATTATTTAATTTCTGAAATCAGGAGTACATCTCAGAGTCTAATACATCTCTGTTACTATACATCTTAATAAATTGGGTTGGTTTCATAAAATTAACACTCTAATCTCATAAATTTCAGTAACACAATGTGTTCTCACCTTGTCTCACTTTGTTTCCTCCACCTCATTTTATCTTTTACTCTTTCACTTTTCTGGCTCCTCTGAAGAAACGCTTTCTAAGCGTCTTTGCTGTTATTATTCCAACGTAGTTCCCAAATTCTTCGCTTAACATCATATTCAATCTATCTTGTACTAAACTGTATTTATATAAAATTCCTGGCCTCTCAGTCATATTTTACTAAGATTTAAATCTTGTAACCTTGAAGCTGTACATGGAGAAATCGACCAGTCTAATGGAGAGACAGTAAGAGGCTCTGAACTCGCTTCTTCACTTTCGAATGAATAACAAGTCATTGAGGAAGTTCCCATTTCCGCTTGCTAGATTTGGTATTTACACATAAATCCTTCACATAACTGAGAACTTCACATAACTGAGAACTTCACATAACTGAGAACTGAGACTTCACATAACTGAGAACTTATCCTGGGTTTGCAGCAATGTAGAGTCATTTTCTTTTTTTCTAGTGTGTCGTCTCCATTTATTTTAAATAACCGCATTAGATAGAAGGGAAATTAGGCTGTTCGAGTAACGATGTAAAGCTCCTTCATTACTCGTCTGGAGTCTGACGAATGCAGTAAAAACATGAAAAACAAGCAAATTTCAGTGCTTTGAGAAGGAATGTTCAGGATACGTTTTTATTGTGGTGTGTGTTAGTTTTTCCAATTCATGTTTTCTACGCAACGAAAATTTAGAAAAAATAAATAAGTAAATGAGTGGAAATCGAACCGGTGAGTGTGTTAAATAATAAGGCACTACAAGAGGATGACTCTCCCCAGACACAATAATTATATTTTGGAAGCCCCGTAATAGCTTCCCTTCATTTTAATTTGATCAGGCTATATCACATCGCAAAATGCCAAACGGCAGATTACAGCATGCAGATGACGTAATCTGGTTTCGTGTTAAGTCACCTGCAGGCTAATTACAGAACATTCCAACTCTATTAGACAAATCATAAGTATTACTTCATATATATTAAATCATATATATTACAGACATGATATGTGACAGATTTCAGTTCACAGAACGAAGTATACTCTATGTTAGTGTCGAGAACTAATTAATTCCTCTCTTAATCAAACAGTTTTAATTCTTCCCTTCAAGTTAGGGGTTACTTGATAATTTAATGGAAAGGGCAGTTTTCGCAATTTATTCACGCAGGAAATCAAGATTTTCACTAAAAGCTCTCTTGTCGTTCTTGTTTAGTGACCGCTCTGTTATACACTGTATACTAAGAACGATGGAAAGCAATTATAATTTTTTTTTATTTAGTTATATATTTATTTACTGTTATACAGTCTTTCAGTAAATCTCTTTTTGTAGATTTATCATCGTATCACTGTGTAACCAGGCGGAGACCTGGCTATGTGGTTAAGAAACTCGCTTTCCAGCCATTAGGTTTCGAGTTTAGTCTTGCTATGCGGCACCTTGCGCAAATGCCTTCTACTATACTTCAGTCAACCAATCTATTTTTTCTTCTACTCTAGGCACAAGGCCCGAAATTTTCGGAGAGCGGCCAGTCGATTAGATCGGCCCCAGTACGCGACTGGTATTTAATTTATCGACCCCGAAATGATGAAAGGCAAAGTCGACCTCGGCGGAAATTGAACTCGGAACGTAAAGGCGGACGAAATACCGGTAAGCATTTCGCCCGACGTGCTACCGTTTCTGCCAGCTCGCTGCCTTTAAAATACGCTTTTCTACTCTAGGCACAAGGCCCGAAATTTTGGTGGGAGGGGCCAGTCAATTAGATTGACCCCAGTACGCAACTGGTTGAAAGGCAAAGTCGACCTCTGTGGAATTTGAACTCAGAACGTAAAGACTGACGAAATACCGCTAAGCATTTCGCCCAGCGTGCTAACGATTCTGCCAGCTCGCCGCCATTAGTCAAACAATCTATTTTGAGTGGATGTAGTAAACGGAAACATTGTGGAATCCCGTCGTATAAATACACATGTGTGTGTGGACGTGTGTTTCTTTTCTTTGTGTTTCTTCCTTTTCCACCGCTTGAGAACCGATGTTGCTTTGTTCACATGCTCGCAACATGGCGCAACCTCAAAGAGACCAACGTGATCATTACCAGCGGCAGGTTTATTTTTCGACTAAAACCCCCTCAAAGCGATGCCTCAACATGACCACAGTCCACTCAGTGAAACATCTACAAGATAATAGATAAAACGTGTTGAAAAATTGTTCTTTCTTATCATTGTCACGTTTCTAATACTTTTGGCCGTTGTGGTTTTTCTCGTTGTAAACAGTCTGCCAAATATGGTTATGTTTTTTGTTGCGTTTGTTCTTGTTTCGAGATCAGCGGAAAAGTTGCTTCGGACGCATTACTATAAAAGAAGTGGTATCACGGACTTAACGGTATGTGGACGTTTTGGGATTCTTTTTCTTTTCTCTTTTCTTCTTTTAACGTACAGCGTAAGTTATCCTACGCTGAACGTTATGGAGATGGGAACAAAGCAACACCGGTTCTCCAGTGGTGGAAATGGAGTAAACACGAACCCAAAAGCGCATGTCCACACACACACACACACACACACACACACACACACACGTGTATGCTTTGGACGAAACAGGATTTTGCTTGATATCCCTTGTATATGAAGGGCTTTCAGCTTTTAATTTACCTCCCAAACGCTCGAAGCGGAAGTTACCTGTACAAAAAATATATTAGAATTGATAATCTCATTTAGCAATAAAACAATCAAATGATTGGCAGGATTATTGCATCTCACTGTTTTCAACCAAGGAACTGAAGAATAAATGCTAAAATATTCTCATCTTTAATTATATTATTTCCGTTACATTTCTATAAATAGGCCATCTTCCATTGTTTTAGCAAAAAAGATTTTAGCATATTAGATTCATACAGATATGAATATATGAATAACTTTAATCCTATGCACGCGCATGCGTGTACGTGTGTCCATGTTTGCAGGCGTTTTGCTTTATATATGTGTGCCTATGTGTGTATACGTATGCGACGTTTCCGTGCCTCTATTTATTCATTATGTATGAGGAAGGTTACAAGGTGAAGGCTGGAAAGTTGTAGATCCGAGGTTCTCTGTTTTAGATTTAGAGGCGTATTCGACATTAAGGCGCCATTCCTCTAATGGAAAATAATACTAATCAATAAGAATTATCTGCTAAACCATAAATCCTTCGAGCTATAGGTCTCTGTTTATCATTCCCGTCTATCACACTAAGATGTTAAACAAAAGATTTAAAGCATAATTTTATCTAAGCTATTCAAATAATAGAAATACATGCTGAAGGAATTAATAGATACATGGATGAAGGAATTAATAGAACAGGAGAAATCATTTTCTGTCATTCAGTTATGGCTTTTAATATTTTATTTTCTGGCTTTACTTCTCGTTCAGATCAACTTTGACTAAATAATTGTTAAGTTGTAAGTATAAGAACCTTCTAAGTTCAGAGGTTGATATTTAATAGATAATGTTACTGTAGCCATGCTCTGGTATGCCAACAATAACATGACTGGAAGCAGTGCAAGTATATAAATTCAAACATAATTAGTTTCACTATCTATGTACCGCAAATTAGTATATATTGTCTTGTTGTGTTGTTTCTATGTTTTTTTCTCCTATTTTGTCGCGCATCTAATCTGATTTCCTCATTATATAATTATTTTATTAATGAAGCTGGCGCCTGTCCTTATTTTTCATCGTATTTTGTCGAGCCCTAGGAATCACAAGGCCTGTTACTTTGACACAAAGTTTACCAAAACATCAATGTTTTCCCTGAACGGAAGATCAGTTCGTTGCCAAGTTCAAGTGCAACAATTTTGAGGGGAAGGGGTAAATCAATTACCTTAGTCCTAATACTTGTCTGGTACGTTATTCTATCGACCCGAAAGGGGATGAAACGTCAAGTTCATCTCGGCAAGATTTTAACTAAGAACGTTAAAGAGTCGAAAAATAAGGATTTTGTCCGCCGCACTTAAGAGTTTACCAACTCACTGCTTTACCTTTATCATTAACCGGTTTTAATTTTGCTTTGCAGTTATTTGTCTGTAATTTAATGAACCGGAAACATTATTCTGGATTATACAGTTCTATATTTAAGAGATGAGGAATTATGTACATTATTTACATTTGACGGATATTTGTCCTCATCTTTTTTGTTGTTAACACAACGTTTCGGCTGATATACCCTCCAGCCTCCATCAGGTGTCATGGGGAATCCAGTTTCGAAATTTACCCAACAACAAGCAAGTTGAGGACAAATATCTGTCAAAGGTAAATAATGTAAATAATTATTCTGGATTGTTTTAACTGTTACTATTGGCGGAATCGTTAGCACGTTGGACAAATTGCTTCGCGACATTTCGTCCGTCCTTACGTTCTGAGTTCAAATTCAGCTGAGGTCAACTTTGTCTTTTATCCTTTCGGGGTTGACAAATTAAGTATCAGTGAAACATTGGGGTCGATGTAATCGACTACGCCCCTCCCGCAAAATTTCAGGCTTTGTGGAAATGATTATTCACCCGAAGAATAACAAGAACACTTTCCTTGCTAAGAAGCATCCCACATTTTTCAATGCTATGAACCTAGAGCAGTACATTGGTCTCTTCCTCTCCTCTCTACTCTACTATAAAAATATAATTTTCTTATAGGAACAGGTATGGCTGTGTGATTAACGAGACTGTTTTGCAACCGGGTGGAGCACCACCTTTAGTCGAACAAATCGCCCCACCCCCCACGACTTATCCTTTGTAAGCCTATTATTTTATAGGTCCCTTTTGCTGAAGCGCTAATGTTACGGAGACATAAACACACCAACATCGGTTGTCAAACGATGGTGGGGAAACAAACACAGACACACGAATATATTCATATTCAGTTTCCCTCTACCAAATCCACTCACAAGGCTGTGGTCGGCCCGAGGCTATAGTAGAAGACACTTGCCCAGGGTGCCACACAGTGGGAATGAACCCGGACCCATGTGGTTGGTAAGCAAGCAACTTATCACTCAGCTACTCCTGCGTCTATATTTAACTTTTATTATTATCAGTTGCAGCTGAGCAGTTAAGGTATTAGATTAAGGATCGTGAGGTCATTGTTTCGATTCCTGCAGAAGGTAACGAGTTGCTGCCATGAGAAAGGCACATCATTTCACAATTTCACATCGCTCCAGCTTGCTTACCTGAAACTCAGTACCAGTCAAGGGCTGGTGTAGTACTCTCTCTCTCTCTCTCTCTCTCTCTCTCTCTCTCTCTCTCTCTCTCTCTCTCTCTCTCTCTCTCCAGCTGTCACATGTTCGATATTGCGCTGGTTAAGACTGAAAGGGCTGAGAGCTTCTCCACCTAATAGAGTCACTTTTAAGATATTCGCTATAGATTCTCTATAGAATTTAGAGCCAGCATGGAAAGGTTACGACATTTCTAATACGAATATGCCAATGTAAACAATGCGATCAAACACAGAAAAGTAGGCTGTGGGAGTTTCATAAATATTGCTTTTTCTTTTTTTTCAGCAGCGTCTCGAACCTATTAACTATCCACAGACCTATTGCTTAAATAGATTTGAAGTTGAGCGATGTCACACTATTGGACAGACCAATTTACACTTAAAAGGAACAGAATCCCACTGGAAACACAAATGGCGGAAAACAGAAATGACTTATAATGATTACTGAACGAAATACGATGTCTTTCCAAGTAACGAACCGAGTACAATACAAGCTCCTACAATAATTAGTGAAAGAATGATATATGCTACAAAGCCAAACACGTTTACGCGTGATCCCTAAGGGTGATTATTTGGCCCACTGAGTTAACAGGCGCCACACTCATCTGCAGAAACATCTTGATACCCACGAGCTAGGAATGAAAACCCATTCGCTGTGTGTTTTAACGTCTTATCGACTTAACGCGCTGCAACTCTTTTCTAAAAATAAGACGTTGAAGTAAAAAGAAACAAACAAAAAAAACGCCATCTTTTGTTCCGTTAATGTTTCCTTTATTATATCTTAGAATTTATAACTCACGAAAAACAATTTGTTTCTGGTTTGAATACAACATTAATAAAAAAAAAAATTCCAATGTGCAAACAGCGTATTAAGTAACAGATATCTTTTTCACATTTCCTCGAAATCCTGAACGCTATAGAATAAATACATATCATACCATATATATATATATATATATATACATGCATATATTTATACACATATATATAAATATATATATATATATATATATATATATATATATATATATAGATAGATAGATAGATAGATAGATAGATAGATATTGATATATATACCTATTTATATTATATACATATATATGCAGGTATATATGTATGTATACATGTATTTATGTGTATATATATAAATGAATAATGTATATACATGCATTGAAGTGTATATATATATATATATATATATATATACTTCAATGCGTCAATGTTCAAATGAACGGCGTATAGAACTCAGAAAAGTATTCCATATATATATATATATATATATATATATATATATATATATATATATATATATATATATATATATATATATATATATATATATATATACATGTAGACCTATGCAGCTCATGCATAGAATGGTACTATATATACAGATATTTCTTCAGTTCTCTGCAAAGGTTTCCATCCGTTTATTGAAATTCCGTTGTATACGGTGGATGGCGCTGGGATAGCGTTGTCGGTAGTTACAATAGCAGTTGTTTTTTTTTGTTTGTTTTTTTTCTCTTTTCTATTTTCCTCATTTCTGATATAGTGCAGCTGCTGCCTTTGCTGCTACTGCTGCTATTGCAGTTGTATCGGTTTTTTGAACCAACGATAGATGAAATATCGTTTTCGCAGGTTTCAGATATAACATTAAAAATCTTTTGTTTTGGTTTTTTCCCTATCTTTTTTATAGTTTTCGTTTTCCAACCACACTGCATACAATACACCGTATTGTACGTAACGGAGTTCTTCAGAACTGTATATAGAGGTCTTCACCGCAAAACAATATAGATGTCTTCCACGCAGAAGGCATAACGCAGTGACTAACATTAGCAAACTGTTGTATTATCTCAGTTGTCCTTTTCAAGGTTAAAACTTCTATGACGTATAAAGACGAGCTGGCAGAATCGTTAGCACGCAGGGTGAAACGCTTAGCGGTATTTTGTCTACCACTACGTTCTGAGTTCAAATTCCGCTGAGGTCGACTTTATTTTTCATCATTTCGGGGTCGATAAATTAAGTACCAGTTAGGCACTGGGGGTCGATGTAATCGACTTAATCATTTTGTCTGTCCTTGTTTGTCCCCTTGTAGGCAGTAAATAAATCAGAAACGTTAGCAGACCGGGCGAAAAGCCTAGCGGTATTTCGTCCGTCTTTACATTCTGAGTTCAAATTCCGCCGAGGACGACTTTGCCTATCATCCTTTCGGGGTCGATTAAATAAGTACCAGTTGCGTACTGGGGTCGATATAATCGACTTAATCCGTTTATCTGTCCTTGTTCGTCCCCTCTATGTGTAGCCCCTTGTAGGCAGTAAAGAAATAAGAAGCTTGCTTCCCAACCACATAGTTCTGGGTTCAGTCCCACTGCGTAGTATCTTAGGCATGAATCTTCTACGATAGCCTCACACTGACCTAAGCTTTAGGAGTGGATTTGGTAGACGGAAACTGAAAGAAGCGCTCGTACACATATATGTGTGTCTGTGTGTGTGTGTGTATTTGTTTCTGTTTGTTCCCCTCCAACGCCTGACAACCGGTGTTCGTGTGTTTACGGCCACGTAAGCTAGCCGCTCGGCAAACTAGGGTCGATGGAACAAGTACCAGATTCACTCGACTAAAAATTCTCCAAGGTGGTACCCCAGCATGGCCGCGCTCAAATGAGTGAAACAAGTAAAAGATAAAGTTAATGAAACAGAAGTTGCAATTAAGGTGTGGATCTTTCGCTGACTGGGGAGGAGATAACAAAGAAAGAAGGAGCAACAATCGCTGTAGTACTAGAAAAGCCAGAAGTTCAAAGACATTCTTTGTAGAGAATGAAATCCACAAGACTATCCTAATTTCGACATAAAATGCACCGTGTTGCATTGCTCAAAGCCATCGTAACAGGAAGTGTAGAAGGGAAGAGAGGAAAAGGCTGTCGAAGACGTTCATGGACTGACGACATGAAAGACGGGATGGAAACAAAACCTGGCTGATTGAATTCGTGCAACACAAAAGAGGAAACTGAATATTCTTGGGAAGCTTCCCCCTGGACACAAGGAGGACACCTGACTACGTACGTATATTTCTGCAATGTATAATTTTTCTATAATGTAGTATTACAATATTATCGGTTGTGTACTTACGAAATGGTGTGTTTGTCATTCGTCGACTTAAA
>NC_142931.1:141548369-141573369 GCF_046866305.1 Octopus bimaculoides
TCAATTGTCTGAATATATTTTGTATATTCCTGTACTACGTATTTACGAGATGATCTTCCTTGTTTCGTAATAGTCACCAAAACCAATTAAAGATAAGTAAGTTTTAAGACTGTTTTTGATTCAAATAACCATGAAGTACTTCTCCAGCGTTGTAAATCATACTCGTATATCCAAGTTCAGATGCAGAACAATGGGGTTTTAGTGAAGAAATGGATCGCATACAGGTGCGGAAGTGAGAACAATCAATACATAGATTACCTCGAAAAAAGTATGGTGGTCAGGGGTAAATGTCGATGTATTGATGACAATAAATTGATTATATCTGTTTCTCCAATAATACCGATCGATTATTCGACAAGTAAAAATGTTATAACTTGAAGAGCTGTTCTTTTCGGAATCGAAAGTACCTACACGCTTATACTCGCTTGTATAACGCCCTGACCAAATTCAACAAGAACAGTTTACTTTCACAAGACATATCACAATACACACACACACACACACACACATATATATATATATATATATATATATATATATATATAGAGAGAGAGAGAGAGAGAGAGAGAGAGAGAGAGAAAAGATGAAAAAACACAAGAGACTTGTTTAACAGGATTTAAGAGAATATTAGACATAATAATAAAGATATTATACAATTTTGTGCAAATAACGTTTTGTTCTTTCAACATTATAGAAGGGCCGGTTTCGCATTGCTCATGAAACTGATATACATATATATTTACACATGATGGCTGCCCACTCGTTATCGAGTATGGCCATTGCACAAAGCTAAACTTAACGGTGCTGTAATCTAATGTGACTGTTTAGCCCACCCAAAGATCTACAATGTCTTGCACAGAGTTGGGAGAGAGAGAGAGGGGTGGGGGGAGAGAGAGAGAGAGAGAAATAGACAGAAAGACAGACAGAGACCTAAATATACATTTAAACTTATACCACTTTTTCTCGCTGTGCTAATCGAACAGTATTATTGGCGAGGACCGATGGGTCTAATCGATTACCTGTCCCGAACATTAAATATGGAAGAATTCGAAATTAATTTAATTACCGAATTCATCCATTCATTAAAGATCTAATATCCTTCGATAATTAAGATTTATAGCGGTAATTCGATGGGACATGTATTCACCAGCACTACCCACGTGTATAATGATAATTAAAACAATTAATGAAAATAACAGTAACACATTTACAAAAATATTGCATTAATTCTTGCAAAACATCGAAAGATTCAGATGGAGTCATCATTTCCCCCAGCATAAAAGTTGTATCTCTATATTAAAAGTGAAATTATGGCCCCAACTCTAAATTATTTAAAAAGCATTATTCTAACTTTTTGCCCTAGACATTTCTCATTTCAGTCACTGATTTATTCTTTCCCAGTTTTCTAAGTTAGATCACTTTAATTTAACATCTGCTGTAACTCAATTACACATTTTGTTTTTTGTTTTTTGTTTTTTGGACATATAACAGCCTATTACAATCTCCTTAGCGTGACAAAAACATTAAGTCATAATTATAATTATTTTGTGGACATAATTACCATGTGGACATAAAATATATTCAGCGAAACATGTTTTAGAATATTTTTTATACAAAAACTTCAGTAATATGTAATTTTTCTTTCTCTCCTTCTCTCAGTCTTCCCCCACCTCTCTCTCCCTTTCTCTCTCTCTCTCTCTCTCTCTCTCTCTCTCTCTCTCTCTATATATATATATATATATATATATATATATATATATATATATATATATATATATATATATATATATATATATATATATATGTATATATATATGTACATATATATATACATATATATATATATATATTTACATATATATGTATGTATATATATATATATATATATATATATATATATATATATATATATATATATATATATCCTTCTTTCTCCTGTCTGTAAAAGTCAGTTTGTGAAAGCATAGACTAATATTTTAACAGCAAAAGTCTTATATGAAAACATTTATGTGGAACCATCAATTCGTATTTTTACTTATGTATGTATATATATATATATATATATATATATATATATATATATATATACAAATATAACTATATATATATATATATATATATATATATGTATGTATGTACGTATAATATATCTATTATATATATATAATATTACATATAATATATATATATATATATATATTCATATGTATAAGTAAACATATATATAAATGTATGTATGTGTGTGTATATATATATATATATATATATATATATATATATATATATATATATATATATATATATATATATATATATATACATAAATGTATGTATATGTTAATCGTGACAATGTAATAATTATGACATAATATTCTAGTCACGCTAAAGAGGTAGCATGTCACCAAAAATAATATATATTTCGTGTTTGTAAAAACTTCATATATGTGTTTTGATATGGATATCGTTGAAAGAAAGCTAGACATATCTAAATACCAAACTTCGGCAAAAGAGGTTCCAGAAAAACATTTATTGTTTTTGTTTTTTTTTTCAAGTGTCTTCTACTATAGCCTCGGGCCGACCAAACATATAACTAATTAAATGAATGTTGTTTTTATCATACATCATACCATTTTAGCATTTTTTATGTATTTCTCTCTCACTATTTCTTTATATATGTATACATATATAAAGGCGTAGGAGTGGCTGTGTGGTAAGTAGCTTGCTTACCAACCACATGGTTCCGGGTTCAGTCCCACTGCGTTGCACCTTGGGCAAGTGTCTTCTACTATAGCCTCGGGCCGACCAAACCCTTGTGAGTAGATTTGGTAGACGGAAACTGAAAAAAGCCCGTCGTATATATGTATGTATATATATATATATATATATATATATATATATATATATATATATATATATACGTACATGTGTGTGTGTGTGTGTGTGTGTGTGTGTGTGTGTGTGTGTGTGTGTTTGTGTCTGTTTTTGTCCCCCCCCCCCGGGTCGGCAAAAGAGATCGATAGAATAAGTACTAGGCTTACAAAGAATAAGTCCTGGGGTCGATTTGCTCGCCTAAAGGTGGTGCTCCAGCATGGCCACAGTCAAATGACTGAAACGAGTAAAAGAGTATATATAGATATATGCATACACATATAAATGCATGCAGATATATACAATTGAACGGAAGAAAATGAAACTCAAATATTTTGTGATGAGTTACACATAGTTTTAAATAACTAAGCTGAGCCGTTCCGACACCCCTACGAATATTTTACTGCATATGAAAATGAGTCAAACACACGCACACACACACACACACACACACACACACACACACACACACACACACACAGACATACACATACAAAACACAAACACACACGTACATATATAAAATGCAACTATAGGTGTGCCGTTATCGAGTTTTTTCTGCATCTTTTTTTACTTCTCCCTTCCTCCTTTCCGACGAAACGCTATGCTCGAAACGTCAAACAGCAGTAAGCCTTTTAATTCTTCATTTTCTATATAACATGCAACTCGGAGTATTTCTTAATTGTTTAACAGAGTGTAGTGTGTGCGCGTGTATTTATAATATACGTATGTATGTATATATATGTGTGTGTGCGTGTGTGTGTGTGTGTGTGTATGTGTGTGTGTGTGTGTGTGTGTGTGTGTGTGTGTGTGTGTGTGTGTATAAGGAGTAAAAATGATGGAGAATTAGTATACACCACGTGGCAAAATTATGAAATGAAAATATGTGGAAAATATAAAAAAAGGGGGAAGCGAAATGCATTCATTTCACTTAGTTTTAATATCTTTTTATAAAACAAAAATATATATATATATATATATATATATACATATTTTATGGATGGTAAAATTCTCATAAAATGGAGTGATATCCAACCGGTTGTTGCTATTCTAATTAGCTTTTCAGGGGATATTGTGACAAGGAATCACGCCATTTTGGATTTTTTGAGAAGTTTCCATATGTCCATATTTTTCCATTATACCAATGAAAGGATTCAATCTCCTTCCAAGAACGCCTAAAGAAGGAAAAGCTTTTTATGCAAAAGTACAGACCACACCGTAATATACAAACTTGACCACTTGATCGCTACATATTCCTACTTCAAATTCTAATTTATTTACCACTATTCAATAATGCTGAGGAGGAGGTAGATGCCCTCCTTGCTACCTGTTGCCTCCCTTTATCCACTCTCTCCATTCATTTTTACCTCTCAAGAAATCCCAAATGGCGTGATTCCTTGTCTCAAGGAATTATTACTTTACAATGTCCCTTGGAAAGCTAATTTAAATAGCAAAAACCGGTTGGATATCACTACATATTATGAGACTTTTAAAATCCATAAAATATGTATATATATTTTTTATAAAAATATATTAAAACTATGTGAAATGAAGGCATTTTTCTTCCCCTTTTCTATGTTTTCCACATATTTTCACTATATATATATATATATATATATATATATATATATGTGTGTGTGTGTGTGTGTGTGTGTGTGTGTGTGTGTGTGTGTGTGTGTGTGTGTGTGTGTGTGTGTGTGTATGTATGTATGTATGTATGTATATATGTATATTCATATAAATGTATACATACGCACGCTGACAGCACGACAAACCTTCACACACACACGCAAACAAACATCCTCTTTATTTTAATGAAAATTATTTGCTCTGAGGTTTTCTCTTCATTTCCCAACAAACCCCAGCTTCGTTTCTATAATACACACAATTATCTCCCCTCATTCTCTCCCTATCTATCTCATCTTCTCTATCATTCGCTCACACACAATACTTCTTGTACTTTAAATCATTGCACCTGCACCTATTCCCCACTCACTCCCTCTTTCTGTAACCCTCTCTCTTAAACCTCATTACTTTGTCCATTCACATTGTGTATTCCTCTCCCTTCCCCTCCTTCTCTCTCTCCTTCTCTCTCTCTCGCTCGCTCGCTCTTTATACTTCACAGTTTACTATCCTGGTCGTTCGACACAGAGCTGACTTTTTCTCGTGTTACTTCCCTCACTGTTAACATCCAAACTATCTATATATATCTCTCTAACTAATCTATCAGTATTTATTATAAATTCTTCGTGCTTCTAATCTCCCTCTCAACATAATCACTGTTTTTTCATTTCAGCTTGACAGAGAGAGACAGATGCACAAACCAAGATAAACTTTACACATGACTTCGCTTTTTACATTTTACGATACAAATCTAAAACAAGCTACATACCAAAATAAATCATTACAAACTATATACAAACGAATAATTTACATTGGGGCTTATCCACACATTCAAAGCGTGAATCACTCATAAAATAACTCCAACAGTTTACAATAACGTTGTAGGAGGGAGGCATTCACAGATATATACATACGTTGTAATAAAAATATTCATCTCATGGTAAATCAATTGTTTTAAATGAAGGAAAAGCCTGGGAGGTATTTAATGTTGATATTTAACACAAAATATAAATTACAGAAGAACGACAACAAGAATTGTGATCTTAAAACCACAGCACAGTACAAATCTAAAATAAAGCATGCTGAATTTTTTTATGAGGTGTTAGAGTATGACTCTTCCTATGCAGGTATGTTTTTTTCGCTTGTTTGTTCACTCGTGTTTGTGTGGATGTGTGTGTGTGCATGTGTGTATGTGAGGCGCAATGGCCTAGTGGTTACGGCATCGGACTTGACGTCGTAAGATCGTGGTTTCGATTCCCAGGCCGGGCATTGTCAGTGTTTTTTGAGTAAAAACACCTAAAGCGCCACGAGACTCCGGCAGAGGGTGGTGGCAAACCCTGGTGTACTCTTTCACCACAACTTTTTCTAACTCTTTCTTCCTCTTTCTGTTGTACCTGTATTTCAAAGGGGCTAGCCTTGTCACACACAGCGTCACGCTGAATCTTCACCGAGAACTACGTTAAGGGTTCACGTGTCTATGGAGTGCTCAGCCAGTTGCACGTTAATTTGACGAGCAGGCTGTTCCGTTGATCGGATCAACTGGAACCCTCGTCGTCGTAACCGACGGAGTGCCATAGAAGATATATCAATATACACGCGCAGGAACATATAAGCGTGTGTGTCAGTGTGACGTACGTGAGTGTTTGTGTGTATCTGCGTACTTGTACGTGTGTGTATGCGTATACATATATATATATATATAAGTGGGCGTGTGTGTGTGTGAGTTTGTATGTGTGTGAGTGTGTGTGTAAGTGTATGTGTGTGAGTGTGTGTGTGTGTGTGTGTGTGTGTGTGTGTGTGTACGAATATTCGCAATTACCGTAATAGCCATACACATCGGATTTTTGTATCTGCTTTTCATATGCATTTACGTGTGGGAATGTGCGTGCGTATGTGTATGTGTGCGCGTGTGTGTGAGCATTTGTCTGCGCGCGCGTGTGTGAACGTGATAATATCATAAACATGTAGCATGCATATATAGATACATGTGTATATATATATCTGTTTTTTTCGTACCTGTATATTATAAATGTATAAACACACACATATGCATATATATAAATAAGTATAGATTTATATATATATATATATATATACACCCATATATATGTGTGTTTGTACACATGTGTATATTCATATAAATCCACATACATCCATAGATCTAATTTCTCTTTAATTCGCTTAGGTTTCCTCCACTTGAATTATAAAAAGATTAAGGCAAAGCTGTCATTAAATAATGGAGTACAAAAATGGTATAATTGATTCCATTTCATCAAACAAAATAATGCATCGTTAACCATGATTTGATTCTCACATGATTGGAGCATCTTCTGAGAGGATGTTACACGCAGATTTGCTGAAAATTTTACTCAGCATTATACTAATATAATTAGTTGTTATCATATAGCATGTTTTCACGTTAATCTCTAAGGAGGGCTTGTGCGCTGAAAGCATTTATTTGACAGCGAGGAAAGAGAGATATTATAATTGACAGACAGAAATACATACGTAAGTAGATACGCACACAGATACACAAACACACGTGCATGCACACACACACACACACACACACACACACACACACACACACACACACACACACACACATGTATATATATACACACATCAGGAATACATATGTATATATATATATATATATATATATATATATATATATGCACACACATACAATCACACGCAAACGCAGAGCAAGAGAGGAGAGAAACAAACGAATTAAGATGCCGGTATTACATTTACTAATCAGGTACGATCGTTTCGATAATTAGTGGAATAGTTAGATCAATCAACGTGCTAGGTTATGCACATAAAAAGAAATAATGTAAAATCATACAATATTAATGAAATTTTCTTCCAACCATCTCATCAGGCTTGACACAAATGCAATACCAAAGTACTTCGCCAAATTCGGTTAAATATATATAATGAGAAAAAGGAGCGATGTACACGGTTATGTTGATGATTTAAATGAAAACTGTCACTCTGTGAGAGAAACACGCAAGCGAACGACGACGGCAAATTGTCATCTTAGTTCCCATTCGTCAAATGTATTGTAGCTAAGTCGACTGATAGATTTAGGGAACTAAACGTTTAAACGTACGTGTACTAATAGAGAAATAGCATTTCTTGGAAGTGCCTTTAATAGGAGGGCGAAAAATATAAATAGAAAAACGATATATAGATAAAATCTGAAAGGATGAGAAGTAATTATAATGAAGGTACAGAATATAGTGATAAGCACGCCACAAGAATTATGGTACGCTAATATTCGATCAAATAGAGTTGAAATTATATAAAAGTATTGGTTCAAAAATTATTACAAGAATATTTTAAGCCGGAAAATTTAGAGTCCATTTTATAAAGAATTATCTATGGTAATACTGGAATAACGCAAAGAATAACATTGCTTTTGCAACTCTTTTGAATTGGGTAAGTCTTAAACGAGGACGAAACAGTACTGGACGAGTATTTTTCGTCAGGGACAAGGGACTTTTGGAAGAGGGGCCTTGCAGGTCTAGCAGATAGATGGAAGAGCATTGTAGAAAATAAAGGAGAATACAGTTTAGATAATACAAGTTTAACCCATACTTTGAATTATAAATATACGTCTCTTTCAAAATATAACAAGAATGCAGAGCCTAAGCAGAGCTTATAACTGATTTACTAACAGGTGTTTAAATATAAATTTATATGATGTTATATTAGACTCACTGAATTAAATAGAACTCGATGCGGATATATTAATGTACTCATATATTATTCCAGAATGTAAATTTGCCTCAGGAATCGAGATTCATTTATCAAACATCAAAATAGACTTCTTCGGTCGGATATGAAATAAAATATATTCGGATATGAAATAAAATATATTCAATTTTCATTAGAAAATATTCAGTTCCGCAGCTGGAACTAAAGCCACAAGGTCAAAATATTAATTTTATTCCAATAGAATTCCAATGTCTTGTCCTAATATGTTGTATATATATTCTTCAAAATACATAGAAAAAGACAAGTTTAATGTAGACTTTTAGAAACAAATTGGAAACGTTACTGAAAATATATCAAAATTGCATTTCCAAAACTACTCTACAATACTAATGCATAAGCAATTTCTCATATATATATATATATATATATATATATATATATATATATATATATATATATATATATATATATATATATATATATATATATATATATATATATATAAGAATTTAAGGATTGGAGAAAACGCATGTTATAATTGCATACTTTATTCCTACATATGTTTCAAAGGATTACAACCTGTGTGATCCATAGGGATCTTTGATATTAAAATTGTAACCTTCTCATCAGGGAAAGCATGGGAATCATCTTAAATATAGACCTAGATAAAACAATGAACCCTAACAAACTAGCTAACATAAGAAGATATATTCTAAAAGCAAAAATAATATCAGAAATAGAAATAGAACAATTGAAAGGAAAAATACATCAGGAAAATCTAGATAGTAGTCACAGCAATGCCAAATAATAATATAAACACTGAGATAGCAAAACACAAGGACAAACGTAACATTTCCGGCAAAAACGAAGTAAACAAAAAACAACAAACCCAGACCGTAGAGATGTATAATAGTGTACAAAAAGCACCAATCCAGAACACCACAGACAAACATATGAATGAAAAGGAAGACAAAACAAATCTAAAGCATGGGAATAACGAAGGGAAATCTAATAATTATAATAAAAAAATATTCAGACAAATACATAACAAAAATACCAGGACTTACAAATATATATAACATACAGAAAATTGCACTACTGGGTACTGCACACATTCTACGCAAAACATTTTCAATACAGTAAGCATAAGAGCACCACAGCAAACCACAGCACATACCCAAGGCGCACAGAGCTGCGCTCGGTAGTGAAGTGAAAGCACGTTATAAAAATAAAACTACTGAACAATAATGATAATAATAATAATAACTATTATTATTATTACTATTATTATTATTACCATTATTATTTTTTATTAACAATATCATCAGTATTATGATGAGGAAAATGATAGTGATGATGATGATCATTATCGGTCGTGGTGGAGGGGATGTTAGAGCTGATGGTATTGATGATGATGATGATGATGATGATGATGATGATGATGATATTAGGTGTGTGATTGACTTAGTGAAGCATTGAAGAAATTTGATCATGGAAACAAACATTTCATAAAACAGGCAAAAGGAAACGCAATAACAACGATGAAGAAACAAATATATTTTTAAAAAGTGAAAATCAATAAAAAAAAAATTGATCTATAAAAGAAAATTATCCATCGGAATTTTGTAAAAAACATAACACTTTAAAAATGTAAGAAGAAAAAAACGAAGACGGAAAAATATTTGAAAATGTACTTTGGAAAATAGGTTGCAAGGATTGAAAGAGAGGGATATGGAAAAATAGTGGGGAGGAGTGAAATAGAGGAGGAGAGAGAAATATAAAAAATATTTTAAAAAACTGTGGACGTAAATGAAACGCCCAAATAAAGCAAGAAAGAAGTTTAGAAAGAGATGATAGTTGAAAATCATCCATAGAAAGAAGTTGACAGGACGAAAGAAGGAATGAATAATAACAAAGAAAGACATACAGACAGAAGAAAAGAGAAACAAAGAAAGAAACGTTACAAATGAATGAATAATTGAAAGAAATGAGATAAATCATTGGAAAAATTCCTCACAAAAATTGGAAACAAAATGGCTTCAGATCTCACAAAAGAGTCTTGCTAGAATGACTTTTATTGTTGAAGAAGTGTTTACAGTTTTCTATGTGATGGAATATTCTCCAAGAAATTTATACATTTCTATTGCTTCATGTATTTGTATTTCGATGAAAATGTTGAGAAGCAATAGCGAATTTGCAGGTTTACAGCTAATCACACATGACTAGGAGTTTCATGGCGATGTCTATAGCGATAACAGAAACGATGGCATGGTATCGAATGATGGAATGATGGTATAATGTATGGTTGGTGATCATTATAACGGTGAAGTTACTAACTTGAATATTGATGACGCATTGAAGTGTTTTGCAGATGGCTAGATTTGTGTGTTTATTTGTGTGCCTAAAAACTCTGGTATTGTCTGTATGTATGATTTTTCTTTGAGTTTAATTTAAGTTTTCCTTGGGAGGCTTCAAGCCGGTCGCTAACGGAGCGACAGGACTTTTTGATTTAATAGATTTCTTGGTGTTTTTGAATATGTGGTTGAGTTGGCGTGTTGGTTGAACTGTGGTTGCATACACCCAAGTTTTATGCATCTGTTAACATAAGAATTGCATCTCAGCTGTATGCATGTATGCATGTATGCATGCATATATTTATATAGGTATGCACACACAGACAGCCAGACAGACAGATAGACAATTAGGTAGATAGATAGATAGATAGATAGATAGATAGATAGATAGATAGATAGATAGATAGATAGACACTCACATAAATGGTGACTGCTCCATTTTCAAATATGATTGCCGTCTATTTGTGCCTCTTCCTTGTCGATACCATTTCTCACTTCCTGCCCAAGACCTCTCAGATGTCTGTTTAGTCACGTGTCAGATTTGCATGGTTTGGAGCTTATAAAGGAGACGTAAGATGTAACTTACTCTGCCCTTCCAAATGGCTAGGTCTGCACACGTCGCCAGTTTTACATTCCATTGACGGAATATTGAATAAGGTCACCATAAAGAGACATCTGTAGGTCATTGCATTATAGTGTTGTATCACTATACAAAACGAGTACAAAACGAGTTCCACTCTCCAAGTTTCGAGTCTGTGTGATTAATACCTAGCGACAGGACGAAGCGAGAAGATCTGTATGCGGTAGTAGAGCTCTGATTTGGAAGTTCCCGGGGGTTTCAGAGTGTGGGACCACCTCCTAGTCGCTGTTGTTCTTCAGTCTATTCTGACTTACACGAGAAGCACCTGTTGGAGTCCCAACTATGTGTTAAACTAGCATATGTCATCATAAATCCATCTGAAAATATGATTCAGGATCAAGATGGACACGAAGTATAGTATACATAAATATTTATTCTTCAGTAAAACATACATATCAAAATGTAAAATTGTTTATTCATTTATTTATTTATATCTTTATTTATTTGTATGTGCAGAAGTGGTTGTGTAGTACGTAGCTTGCTTACAAACCACATCGTTCCGCGTTCAGTCCCACTGCGTGGCACCTTGGGCAAGTGTCTTCTACTATAGCCTCGGGTTGACCAAAGCCTTGTGAGTAGATTTAGTAGACGGAAAATGTTAGAAGCCTGTCGTATATATATATATATATATATATATATGTGTGTGTGTATGTGTGTATATAAGTTTGTGTGTCTGTGTTTGTCCCCCATCATCGCTTCACAATCGATGTTGGTGCGTTACGTCACTTACTTATACTAACATACGGACATATATCCATAGAGTGCGTATGTTATGATCAACACACTTCGCATTTATGTGGAAGTGAATGTAGCTTATGTAATTCTTTCTTTCTATAGGCACAAGACCTGAAATTGATGGGGGGGGGAAAGGCCAGTTGATAACATTGAATCTAGAAATCAATAATAATTATATTATCAGCTCACGAAAAAATAACAAATGAAAGCAAAATGGAGCGAGGAATTATTTGCAGCGGGAACTAAAAGTCAGGAAAATGTCGCCAAGTGATTGCTCTACCGTGCTAACGATTCTGCCAACTAGAAACTTTGAACTACGAGGTAGCAGCTTATGTATTTAAGTCTACATGTAAATTTACGTAAGTTTTAGCTCCTGTGGCATATAAACTAAAAAGATGTATTCCTAATCTAATAAATTTAACAATTTACATTATCAGTTCAGTGAAATTTGTACATGCAATCAGTCGAACTGCACACACAAAAAGCATTCTCATCTTAGCAAACATTACATTCAAAATATATACGGTTTAATGATAAAAGTTTTACGTAGGATATTACAACAAAAGCTTTGCAGATATCAACTTGCTGCAAGAACGAAAATCGATAAATAGAGAAACTACCAACAGCGGTGGTTTATAAACAATAAGTTGATACAAATTTTACTGAAGCTTAACATTTATCGCGCACAGTGTAGTCCAAATATTCTCCTCTTGTACACGAGAATATTACAAATGGATTATTCATTTACAAACCGTATATCTAGCGTACAGTTTACGAAATAGAAACGGTCCGATGAAAGTGCAGTGATGAATATTATTAATATAAATGCACACAAACACACACACACACACAGACACACACAGACACACACACACACACACACACATGTATATATATATATATATATACACACACATATATGTATACATATATATATATATACACATATACATACGCACACATATATATACATATATATATATACAGATATATATATATATATATATATATATATATATATATATATATATATATATAGAGAGAGAGAGAGAGAGAGAGAGAGAGAGAGAGAGATACATATATATATATATGGGAGAATGTACGAAAAAACAACAGACGAGGACAGGTGGTGTAAATAACAAAAGCATGTATTAGTATGACGCTCGGGAATACGGAAAGTCTTTGACGTTTCGAGCTACGCTTTTCAACAGAAAGAATACGGAGACAAGGAGAAAAACACGGAGAAAAAAAATTGAATAGTGTTCAGTCAACGGATATATATATATAGAGAGAGAGAGATGTATGTATGTATGTATGTATGTATAATGCCAACAGGAAGAGCTGTGGGTCTATACAGCTGGTGAAAATTACGTCTTCCTCTGGATTGTTCTAGATCGGATATGACTTGTAATAATTTTGATAAGTGCCAACGCACGAAACTCTCAGATCTTGAGTCACTCTGTTGCTTCTGCTATATACATATATATATAAAGAAATCATTTGTGCAGCTCGATCGCCAAAGAAGTTGAATTCTCATATTTCATCTTTGATGGGTGAATCCGCCATGTATATATATATATATATATATATATATATATATATATATATATATATATATATATATATATATATATATATATATATATATATATATATGGTGGACTATCCCTGCGAAAACGGCATATGAGCTTTCAGCTTCGCATTGCAAATCAGTGACAGTCGAAAAATGTCCGTTTTCTATGTTTTCGTTTCTCATTGTGTTTAACTTTTTTTGTGATGTCCTGTACCCATGTATGTATACATATAGATGTAGGTATGTACATATATGCATGGATATATGTATATATCTATATATTATTTATATTATATATATATATATATATATATATATATATATATATACCAGCTATTAGGGAATTCTAAGGTTGAACGAGCTCTTATACGTTCTTAACAGAACACACCTCAACTATACACACACACACACACACACACATATATATATATATATATATATATATATGTGTGTGTGTGTGTGTGTGTGTGTTCTTATAATTGTTTCAGTCATTTGACTGCGGCCATGCTGGAGCACCACCTTTAGTCGAGCAAATCGACCTCAGGATTTATTCTTTGTAAGCCTAGTACTTATTCTATCGGTCATTTTGCCGAGCCGCAAAGTTACGGTTGTCAAGCGATGGTGGGGGACAAGCAGACACAAATAACAAATGCATGCATACATATATATATAAACACACATATATGACGAGCTTCTTCCAGTATCCGTCTACCAAATCCGCTCACAAGGCTTTGGTCGACCCGGGGCTACAGTAGAAAACACTTGCCCAAGGTGCCACATATACATACCAATACACACACACATTACACATATAATATCTTATATGTACGCAAAGAGGTCTATAGTTATTATTGTTGCGTTTTGAATCCCAATTACGTCATCCTATTCCAGTTTGCTTCTTAACATACTGGTTAAATAACTACTTTACATCGTAATACTACAAGTAAAGAGATACATACCAAGTATAGGAGAACTTAAGATGAACATGGTTTTATATATTCTTTTCTACTCTTAGCACAAGGCCCGAAATTTTGGGAGAGGGGACCAGTCGATTACATCGACCCCAGTACGCAACTGGTACAAAATTTATCGAGGCCGAAAGATTGAAAGGCAAAGCCGACATCGACGGAGTTTGAACTCAGAACATAAAGACAGACGAAATACGGTTAAGCGTTTCACCCTGCGTGCTAACATTTCTGCCAGCTCACCGCCTTAACGAATGGAAAATATTCTTTTCTATTCTAGGCACAAGGCCTGAAGTTTTTGGGGAGGGGCCAGTCGATTAGATCGAAACCAGTACGCAACTGGTACTCAAATTATCGACCCCGAAAGGATGAAAGGCAAAGTCGACCTCGGCGGAATTTCAACACAGAACATAGCGGCAGACGAAATACCGCTAAGCATTCCGTCCGGTGTGCTAACGTTTCTTTACTGCCCACAAGGGGCTACACACATAGGGGACAAACAAGGACAGACAAACGGATTAAGTCGATTATATCGACCCCAGTGTGTAATTGGTTCTTATTTAATCGACCCCCAAAAGGATGAAAGGCAAAGTCGACCTCGGCGGAATTTGAACTCAGAACGTAAAGACAGACGAAATACCGCTAAGCTTTACGCACCTGGTGCTAACGTTTCTGCCAGCTCATCACCTTCGTGGATTTATATATTAGTTCCTACGTACTTTTCCTCATTATTGTTGCTATGAAATCTCTACGCAAAAGTGCACAGTCGCCAAAAGGTAAGAGTAAGGTTGAAATAATGAAAACACTAATATAAACACATAATAAATCCCTGAATAAAAGATAGATTTTCATGTAGTCTGTTCTAGCGCTCCTAATCTATTGATATGTATTATTGTAATGATGTTAGCTATAAAATTTTGTTTAAGTACAATAATGATACAAATGAAATTGTGACTGAAAATGTATCAGCTGTTTATATTAACAGATATCTGTATGTAATTCGAATAGGTGAGGGTAATGTGTGTCTGTAATTTGCTTCTGAATAAAAAATAACATACAGTATTGGGTCCTCAGTAGTTAAACGTGCACACACAAATAAGTATATATGTATGTATATATATATATATATATATATATATATATATATATATATATATACATATATATATATATATATATATATATATATATATATATATATATATATATATATATATATATATATATATATATATATATATATAGTTTTAGGGAAAATAACCAATTTTCAAGAACTCATCGATGAAAATCCACTGTCACATATAGAAAAATTAATAATTAAAAGCACAATAAATGAGTATAATATAAAGTAAAGTAAATATCATAAGATAAATATAATATAATAAATATAAATATAATATAATATAAGTTCTTGAAAATTGGTTATTTTCCCTAAAACTATATATTTTATATATACTTTATCTATAAGGCTCAATTTAATTTTAATTTTTTATAAATTGATTTTAATTGAGTTTTTTACCTGTAATTTTGGATTTTGTCCCTAATATTATTATTATTATATATATATATATATATATATATATATATATATATATATACTCACACAAACACACACACATATATTCTTGTATTAAAGCAGTAAAGTCTTCACAATCTGTTCTGGGAACGTAAAACTCTGTTATAGCCTGTGAAAATTTCGCATCTTCAATAAAAGCATATTACGTTGCCTTCGGTATTCGAGTACTATTGTTTTCTACCTTATTTTGCGTTTATGAGCTTACTAGTGTACGTATATATATATATATATATATATATATACATATTTGCTTTTATGTTCAGTTATGATAAGATAAAAATTGATGGGTTATCTATACTTTTTTTAAAGTACAAGTTTATTATTTTTAAACAAGAATAATTTTGACTGTGACTTCCAAGATTCGGTGATAGCTTAACTGACCGAATACCACACACACACACACACACACACACACACACACACACACACACACACGCACTCACACACACATATAGATACATTTATATAGCTTATATATATATACCAGTCAGATGGACAACGTGAATCACATAGGTAAATTAAAATTTAGAGGTAATACTTGACAATTGTAAGCACCTGTGTATGCCAGCTAGTGGTTGCGGTGAAAGAATAAATTATACACAAATAAAGCTTGAAACACGTGTACCGCGGAATCCTTTGTAGTTTTGTTGTTATTTTTGGGATTTACAATTTATATATATATATATGTATATATATATGCACAAGAAATATAAATATCATTAAAAATAATATTACTATCCAGAAGAATAAAGCACCATAAAAGGTAGAATTATAAATATATATAAGGCGCAGGCGTGGCTGTGTCGTAAGAAGCTTCCAATCCACATATATATATATAGGCTCACTGCTCGAAGGAGGTGGGTTACTTAACCCCAGAGGATAAATACAATACTGATTGTGCAACACAAGATTGTTTCCACATCGGCAATGGGACGCTTGCAAGTAGCTATGCCTCAACAGTCCTTTGGCGCCACAGCTTCACAGGGGAAGATATCAAAATAGAGGAATCAAATGTAATACCAGTCATTAATGAAATGAGCTCAAACTCAGCCACATGTCCTAATGAATTCCCAAACTCAGCCACATGTCCTAATGAATTATATATATATATATATATATATATATATATATATATATATATATATATATATATATATATATATATATATATATATAATGCATTGAACTCATAATACGTTTAAATGGCTTGAATTTAAAATAGGGCAAGAATATTCATTTGTGCAAAGAAAATATCCAGACATAGTGGTTTCAATTTTTAGCACAAGGCCAGCTATCTCAGTGAGGGGAGTAAGTCGATTACCTCGATCCCAATCGACCTCAGTGGGATTTGAACTCAGAACATAAAAACGGACGAAATGCCGTTTTGCTCGGCTTGCTAACTACTCTGCCAGCTAGCGGCCTTAAAATTAAGAGAATATAAAGATATAAACAACTATAGACAAATGAAGACATATACAACAGCAAATACTGGAGTGTGAAGCTGAAAATAGAATTGAATGACAGAAATATCGTAAACATTAACAATCCATTATTTATAACTGGACACTAGTATTCATCCATTTTACGTGACTTCAATTTCATTCATACAATACCTACGACAGCGAACAACTATGAATTCGCTTATATACACGGCATTTTACTTCGTCATATACGGTGTATGAAATATTGCAATCACACAGTCGCTAATAGAGATTTGGTTACAAAGTCTAATATATGTTGTGTATGTGTAGCAATGCCCAGACGCAAATAAACACACACACACACATATACACACACACATATACACATACATGAAAAACAGAGCACCAATACAGTAAATGAAATGATTTAAGACGTTTAACAAACATTTAATGGAGCATACACGCACAAGTGTTTATATATATATATATATATATATAAATTGTAAATCCATGTATGTATGTATATATATATGTATATATATAAGTATGTATATATATATATATGTATATATATATATATATATATATATATATATATATATATATATATATATATATATATATATATATATATATATGTATATATATATATATGTACGTATATATCTATATATCTATATATATGTATATATATACATACATACATATATATACACACAAATAAATATATATATATATATATATATATATATATATATATATATATATATATATATATATATATATATATATTAGCAGTGTGGTAAGTTGCTTGCTTACCAATCACATGGTTCCGGGTTTAGTCCTACTGCGTGGCCTCTTGGGCAAGTGTCTTCTACTAGAGCGTCGAGCCGACGAAAGCCTTGTGAGTGGATTTGATAGACGGAAACTGAAAGAAGCCCGTCATCGTATATTTATGTATGTGCCTCTGTGTGTGTGTGTGTGTGTGTGTGTGTGTGTGTGTGTGTGTGTGTGTGTGTGTGTGTGTGTGTGTGTGTGTGTGTGTGTGTGTGTGAATATATCTATGTTTGTCCTCCCACCATCACTTGACAACCGTGTGTTTACGTCCCCGTATCTTATCGGTTCGACAAAAGGGACAGATAGAATAAGTACTAGGCTTACAAAGAATAATTCCTGGGGTTGATTTGTTCGACTAAAAGTGGTGCTCCAGCATGGCCACAGTCAAAATGCCTGAAACAAGTAAAAGCATAAAAGAATATATATATATATATATATATATATATATATATATATATATAAATATATATATATATATATATATATATATATACATACACACACACACACACTCACGCATATATATATATATATATATATATATATATATATAAACACATATTTACTTACATATGTAGCAATGTATGAATATATCCTTCTGCCTTTCTATACATATATACATACATACTTACATACATACATATGTGTGTGTCTTCGTGTGTGTGTATTTGTATATAAATATACGTATATAACATAGATATCTGCATATATGTCAATACAAATTCGTATCTATGTATGTATGTGTATATGTGTATAGGTATATATACATATGAGCATAAGTGAATTTTTGTCTGTGGCAATGTCTGTGAAAACAATGTTAGCTTGCGTGCAGAAGGAAATCCTTTAACAGCATGTTGTATGAGAATAATATCTCAATTGTTATTTGAAACTTGGAACGTAAAATCTAACATAATTATTAAAATAAATTAATGCTATATAGAATGAAAATTTTAGTTCCATCGTGCTTTGATATTTAAACATTATTGAAATTTCTCTCGTGTCGTGCTTGCATATTGTCTTACCATTTTAACTTTCATTAATGTCACATGTATTGGATCCATTTTTCGACTTTTGTTTTTGGTTTTTTCTGTATACATTCCTCTCACCTCCTCAGCTTCTAATTCCCTTGAGCTACCGCTATAATCTTTCAATTTATTCTTTACTTGCCCACACAAACACGCACAAATTTATAGATATAGATAGATAGATAGATAGATAGATAGATAGATAGATAGATAGATAGATAGATAGATAGATAGATAGATAGATAGATGAATTTATGCATATGTATATATATATATATATATATATATATATATATATATATATATATATATATATATATATACATGTATGTATGTTCGTATATACAGGTCGTCCAACAAATATATACACGCTTAAACAGCTGATAAATAAATTAATTTCCATTCTTTATAGATTTAACCTATAAGAGATAAGCAAGCGAGCCAAACTAAGCTTTGATTAACTGTTACATTGTAACAATGGTCCCTGCTCTCAATGAAATTGGTGTGATCCGAAGAGTAGTGCTTTGCTCTTCGTACTTGGATAAAGGTGTAGAAGATATCCACTTTCCAACAAAGATTGCTTGGGGCGATGGGTGGACATTTAAATAAAATGGCTCAATTTTTCCACCTACAATCGTACCTACTGCGGTCCTGAGAAAATAAAAAAATGCCGTGGAACATGATGTTAATTTACATTACGGTGAGTCATATCATGAAAAGAATTAATTGGGCTCGTTCCTTTTTCATGGTTCTGTAATTGGTTCCATTTTCTTGTACTTTTTGCGACAATTTGTCAAGTATTTTAGTCCTTTTTCTACGAATCAAATCACCGGTATGAAAATGTTTCTAAATATTCTATTCTTATTATTTTCACAGTATATATACATATATATACATACACACACACACACACACACACACACACACACACACATACAAACACACACACACACACACACATTTATATATATATATATAACGTATGTTCATTTGCTTCAGCTTTATTTTTTGTTTTTACATTAATCGTATTTCGGTCAAAATTCTTTCGTCACACTTCTGTGACCTCATCAGTGGTCCTTTGCTTTCTTCTTTCTTATTTGTATGTCTTTCCTTACTAACGATCAGACATTTTGTATTTTCTATTCCTATTGCATGTGTCTTTATATGCGCACATATAACACACACACACACACACACACACACGCAACACATAGAGAGCATGTGCATTCTGACGAAAAGCCACAAAGAAATAAATGAAATATGCACTAAACTAGTAATTGCCCACACACCAGGAAGAGTTTCATTTATATTTCATGGCCTAAAAATGCTACATTATTTATATATTTTAACATCAAAAGACAGTAAAAATCTTACAAAGGTACAAATGCTTGGAGCACAGTAAAGCAAAATGAGGTCATCGTTCCAAAGCTTCCGCTTTAATTTATCTAATATATCCTGCTGTCGCATGACCAGATTTCGTCTTGCGAACTCTGAGAGAGAGTGAGAGAGAGAGAGAGGGGGGAGAGAAAACGCCACAATGCGTAAGGAATTCTAATTGATGTCGAAGAATACTTGACCTTTTGAAAGAAGGCTGAACTCAATTAATCAATTCATCTGTCATCGATCATTTCTGTTCAATTAGTATAAAGTCGACAGGTGAAACTCAAGAACATTGGGAAATTGCCCGTTGAACTTATATATACACAAATATGCACAGCACATACACAAACTTTTATATATAATACATTCATACATAAATACACACATACATACATACATATATATATATATATATATATATATATATATATATATATATATATATATATATATATATATATATTATAAAATATGGTAATTAATCATATATTAATTAATATCGAAGAGGAATGGACAATCGGTAAGATTCGTTAAATCCGAAACCGGTACCTGTTTAATAATGTCTTTTTAGGTGATTTTAAATGTCTTGCCCGCTTACGCTTTGGTATGCTGCTATATTTCATGTTGAGAACAATTTAGGTCTTAATAGACACAAGATGTGATCTATTTCTAGCACATTAATTGTCCGCGTTAGTGGTCAACGTTATTTTTTTAAATATATATATATATATATATATATATATTTAAAGTGCAGGTATGGCATTGCAGTAAGAACCTTGCTTCTTCACCACATGGTTCCGGGTTCAGTCCCACTGCGTGGCACGTTAAGCAAGTGTCTAAAGATTACACTTGCATAGAGAGCAAAGCCTTGTGAGTAAATATGGTAGACGGAAACGGGAAGACGCCCCTCGTACATATGCATATGTGTGTGTAAGTGTGTGTGTGTGTGTGTGTGTGTGTGTGTCTGTGTGTGTGTGTCTGTGTGTGTGCGTCTGTGTGTGTGTGTGTGTGTGTGTGTGTATGTGTGCTTTTGTGTATGTGTTTGTCCCCCACAATGTCTTGACAACCGATGTTGGAGCATTTACGTCCCCGTAACTTAATGGTTCGGCAAAAGAGACCGATAGAATAAATACTAAGCTTACAAAGAATAAATCCTGGGGTGGATTTCATCGACTACAAAATCCTTTAAGGTGGTGGTCCCGCATGGCCACTGTCAAATTCCTGAAACACGTAAAAGAATATATGTGTGTGTGTGTGTGTGTTTGTGTGCGTGTGTGTGTGTGTGTGTGTATGCATGTATTTTTTTTTCTTGTGTTCCTTTCTTTTGAAGAGAGTAGGATCGAAACGTAAAACAGTTTCTAGCCTTCCGAGCGTTAAACTGATACACTTGTTTGTTGTGTACACACTTGTCTTCGTCTTTTGTTTTTCTGTAAATTTCAACTACATATATATATATAAATGTGCAAAATTGCCAAAGAATATTCAAAATGTTAAAATTAAATATCTAAAGAACAACAGTACATCGCATATCACGTCACCGATCTTTCAGCTGACAACAATGGCATCTTGCCTCCAAAATTATTTTGTCAATTTTTTTTTTAAAACGTCAAGTGACTGATATAAAATGGCTGTTTCTAAATCACGATTTGATCTTCCTTCCAGGTTCTCTCAGGCAATAGAAAATTATTTAAGCGCCGACACCTCGTTTAGAAAAGTTTTTTACTTGATGTGCGCTGTAAATGTTAGTGTATATAATTTATTAAAGTGTGTCTGCGTGTAGGCATGTACATATGTGTATATATAGGGCAACACACACGTATAATCATTATTCAGTGCATTTCCTTACGTATTGTTTGTCCGCGCCGTGAACCTTCCTCCTACGATTTTTTGTATTTATCGTTGCAACATCATCGCTTTCCCTCTGTCCAGTTACATATACGCACAAGCACGTGTGTGTTTTTGTCTATGTGTACATATTTCTATATGAGCCTTTCTATCTAATAAATTTTAAAATTTAATTTGTGTACAATACATGAACAAACGATGAAAATTACATTCACTTATGAACGAACGGAAGCTAGACATTTATTTGTAAAGACGTCTGAGAACATATACGTGAGTAAATAAACATTTTTCCTAATGAGGTTAAAATCCATTTTTGCGTAATATATTCTGTTTTATTTGTTTTTTCCATTTTGAAATCATTGCCATTTTTTTTTTATTTCTAAGGATTTATTTCCTTCAAGAAATTTTAAAGCTAAATTTCAAGCAAAAGAATCAATTTTATCAGGAATTGTCTTTTTCTGATAAATAAATAGATAGATAGATAGAGAGAGAGAGAGAGAGAGAGAGAGAGAGAGAGAGACAGAGAGAGAGATACATACATACATACATACATATATACATACATATATACATGCATACATACATACATACATATAAGCAATAATGGATAGATGTGTATGTGTGTATGTGTATGTGTGTATGTGTGTATGTGTGTATGTGTGTATGTGTATGTGTGTATGTGCGTATGTGTGTATGTGTGCATGTGTGTTTGCGTCTATGTATGTATGTATGTATGTATAACATTTAAATAGTCAGAAAATGGTGAAAACCTTTGATCAACAAACAAACGAATTGAACCACATCGATTGGTTATTTTTTAATACAAAACATGACACAACATTTCTTACGGCTGTTTCCGCTTCCAATGTTAGTCGGTGATTAGCAAAGACATTCCGAAAATAATATTTGTCATCTAGAACATGGATCTTCTTCAGAGTGAATACAAATGCGTAAAATAAAATGAACGAAGGGAAGAGGGAAGAGGGAAGAAGAAAGAACAGGGCCTCGAGAAGAAGTCAGATGTCTCAATACATTAAAACCATATCATCTTGCAGCGTGGAGCTTGAAGTCAATAGGCAAACGTGTGAACTAGCAGTGCTCTAGGGAAATATTTGCGGGTTATTTCTATATAAAGGGAAACAAGAGTGTTTGAATAGCGGTGAAACGAAGCTAGTACTAAAATAAGACACGAAGTAACAATATGTCTAGAAAAAGAATAGTACTTATGAATAAGGATGCTATTATCCCTTAGAGGGTTACTACCACCGCTAACTCTGCTTACCTACATATATGTATATGTATACATATATATATATATATATATATATATATATATATATATATATATATATATATATATATATATATATATAATTAACATAATATGGTAAAAATTCGATATTAATTAATATCAATTTAATACCAGGAAACTAGCACATTAAAAGAATCAGAAGGTTCTTGAAAAAATTTTTTCGAGATCCTAAAAAGATTATAGTACTTGTGTATATAAGATTGACCAGTGACCGGTCTGTCAATATGCTAGAAGAAGCTCACTTAAAAAATTCTCAAATACGGATTCATCGGAGCAAAAAACAGGCGGGCTAGACCAGTGAAAATTGTACATACCTCGATTATCTGCAGACTATAGTTTCAAAATCAACACTTTCAAAAGAAAAGTATCTATTTATCTTCAGTACAGATTGCCGATATTCTTATAATCGAACAGAATCTCGTGCTAGTTGTCTTCAACTAGTGAAAGCGTGCACGTGATTCTATCCATTATAAAGATTAAAATTCAAAAGTCTTGAAAGTGTTGATTTTGAAACTATAGTCTGCAGATAATCGAGGTATGTACAATTTTCACTGGTCTAGCCCGCCTGTTTTTGCTCCGCTCAATCCGTATTTGAGAATTTTTTAAGTGAGCTTCTTCTAGCATTTTGACAGACCGGTCACTGGTCAATCTTATATACACAAGTATATATATATAGAGAGAGAGAGAGATAGATAGATAGATAGATAGATACATACATACATACATACATACATACATACATACATACATACATACATACATACATACATATGTATTTTGTGTTTGCCATTCGCTGATCGACATCCGGTGAGATTCTGTTCACATCGGCATAACTTAGGAAGTCGGCAAATAGAAAGCAATAGTATAAATCCCAGAATTAAAATCAATCACTAGACTCAATTTGATCGACAAAAATCTTTGCATGCGGTGCCGCATCACGGTCGCAATCTAGTAACTGAGAGAAATAAAAGAATTAAAGAATATATATTAATATTGCTGAGAATCGCGTAAGCTGAACATCCTAACGCACTTTGCCATAGTTATTTCACACAAATATCGAAATTTGAATTCTTTGAAATTGCCAGCTATATATGATACGTCGCAGCTGAAAACAGTTTTG
>NC_142931.1:141578369-141598369 GCF_046866305.1 Octopus bimaculoides
AGGTTTCGTATTGTTAATATTTGTAAAAATAATAATGGCGATGAAGATTTATGTATTTATAATAAAGATTTATTAGAAATACTAATATTTTTCATTATTGTATGAATTACTATCATTATTGTATGAATTAGCTATTCTACTGAACACGGCTCTGTGCCCCTTGCCTACGCCTTGTGCTCTTTTCACGTTTCACGTTACGTGTTTTCTGTTGTGCTGAAAATATTTAAGGTGATATGTAGCGCCAAGAAATGTTACTCTCCGTCACTAATACGTATACGTCCCAACTTTCTAGTTATGCATCTCTCTACACATTTTTAATGCCCAGAATATCTATTACTATTGGGATATTGTCTCTGGGAACAGGTGTATTCAAGAATATTCCCATTTCAAAATGTTTCTTGGTATACTCTTGTACAAGGGTGTGCTGAAAAGTTCCTGTCCTCGGATAAGGAAAAATACAGGAGGATCAGTTAATTATGACTCCATTCAACATATTCCCCTCTCAGACTCACCTACTTAATGCAACAGGCCTTCAGTTTTTCGAAGCCCTGTAAAAGAACTCTGGTGGCTGTGCCTCCGACAAGGCGTTTCGCGACACCTTTAAAGCCAGGAACTTTACAACACGCCTTTGTGCCGCCCTTTTCGGTTTCTATTTCAAAATAACAAAAGAATTTCATTGCATGAAAACCCAACTGTGCCATGTGTGTACATTGATCCTCTTTTGGCTGAAAATGGGCAGCCTTGTACATTGTGGTTAATTGTTTCTTCCCAGCCGCCATATAACACGATTCATCTAACGTATTCTGCAATCTTATAACCGGAGGCTCTTGTTGAAAACTACGTACAATAATAATTATAGAGTTATTTTTCATTAAAATAGGATGATGAAATAAAAAAGAAATGTCAGCAATAAGCCTGCAAAATGCATTTAGTGCTTTGTAAATATATTCTTTTATTCTTTTATTTGTTTCAGTCATTTGACTGAGGCCATGCTGGAGCAGCACTTTTAGTCGAACAAATCGAACCTAAGACTTATTCTTTGTAAGCCCAGTACTTATTTTAAATAGTCTCTTTTGACGAACCGCTAAGTTACAGGGACGTAAACACGCCAACATCGGTTGTCAAGTGTTGATGGTGGGACAAATACACACACACACACACACACACACACACACACGCACACACACACACATATATATATATATATATATATATACGACAGGCTTCTTTCAGTTTCCGTCTAACAAATTCACTCACAAGGCTTTGGTGGGACCGAGGTTACAGTAGAAGACATTCGCCCAAGCTTCCACGCAGTGAGACTGAACCCCAGAACCATGTGGTTGTTAAGCAAGCTACTTACCACACAGCAACTCCTGCGCCTATATGATGCTACAAATTTTATACCTCTGAGTCAGTATGACGGTTTGGACTAAGAGTTGTGCCTGGGTCACTTTCGAAAGAAGCACGTTAAACAAGTCAATAACATTCATGGAAATTAACTAATTGTGAAAGGAACTAGAAATAGGAAGGATATATGAACGTGTGAGGATAACAGAACGTACACAAATCTAGAGAGCAGGTATAGGAGAAGTAATTCTGAAGAAATATTTCAGACGGATAATGGTGATTCTAAAAGGTGATTGAAAATTGAAATAGGATCATTGTCCATTGTGTCAGCTGGACCATGAAGCTAAAGCTTTCATGTCATACAGAGAAAGATGAAATACGGAGAAATATAAACGAAACAACACTATCACCAATATTTACAAGATATTGAAGACAGGCAGGCAGACAGACAAACAGACGGACGGTCGGACAGACACACAGACAAATAGAGAGAGATATGGATAGATAGATAGATAGCTAAACAGATAGATAGATAGAGATAGATAGATAGATAGATAGATAGATAGGTAGATAGGTAGATAGATAGATAGATAGGTTTCTTTATTAGCCACACAGGGCTCAACACAGAGGGGACAAAATACAAATGTAGAGTTTTTCTTTTCGAGGGGGTCGAAAACAAAGCAGAAAAAAAAACAAAAGTGGGGACAACGATGAAAAAAAACATCGCAAAACGTTTGGGGTATTTACAAAAAATACGAAATAATACAAAAAATTCCCAATAAATGGGGAGGTTATCCGTGGAAAGAAAAACCTACGAAAAGACCACGGTAACCTCGGTCTTTAGCGTCACAGTTTGTTAAATAAAATTTCTTTTATTTAAGCAAGAAACGTGAGTAACTCTCTGTTTACAAAATTTTAAAACGTTTTATAGAATCATGGTCAAGGTGGCTTCGTCATTTATACGTGCCATTCTTGCTACATGTATCCATCTTTTTTCGAAACATTTGCTAGACAACACTTGCCTCTCTACTCCCACCTTCCTTTTCAAGTGATACTTGAAAAAGTTGATGAGAGATTGACCAGAGAGGAAAGTATTTGTCTCTAATCCTTTCAGACGCGTCCACCAGATGCATTCTTTGGCCATAGCCACAAGTACGATAAATACAGCTCTTCCTTCCCGTTTAAAGGAAGGAGGCGTGACGATATTGACGATAGACTCGGTTGATAAACCGACTCGTCCCACACGCGACAGCAGTCGTTCGACATAAGCCCACAGCTCCGAAATGGTTGGACACTGCACGAGTGCGTGCAGAACGGTTTCATCGCTCTGACCGCATCTCGGGCAGGTCGGCCCCGCATTTCGCGAGCCGTGTCTATAGAGCTTATCCCGAACGGGTAGCGCCTCTCGGTAACACTGCCAGGCCAGGGATCTCTGGAAGTTGTCCATAGGTCCCGGCCCGAAAGTCGTCCTGAACAGGCGGGTCAGGTATTCCTCGTCGACGCCCAGGTTCGCCCCGAGATCGTCGTCGTACCTGCCCTCCACTAATCCCCTATAGAATGACTTCGTTGTGATGCAGCCGCTCAAGGTCGACCCGGGACGGCAAAGTTGTTGCAGAGCAACGCGACACTCACGGTGCCATTCGCCATTCCTCGGCCTCTTTTTGATCCACGACTGCAGCTCGGTCATGGAGACGAGCTGCGGGAAAGCGCGTCGCACAAACGGCGACCACACCTGCTCACCGTCGTCTACGTAGAGCCGGAGATGTCGCAGTCTCAGCGCATGTCTGCGCATCATCAACCACGGCATGCCCAGCCCTCCTTTCAGCGGGTGTTGGCAACAAACGGATCGCCTCACCATTGGAACGCTTCCTTTCCACAAAAAGCGGAAGAGGCTGCGCTCCATTTCGGTGATGGCGCGATCGGGACAAGGCACGACGGTCAGGCGGTATTCGATGACGGACGCGATGTACGCGTTCGCCACCTCCGCCCGACCTTTTAGGGACAGCTTCCTCTCGGACCATTGCCGGCAGAAAGTGGCCACCCTACTCGTTATCTCGTCCCAGTTCTTCTCCGTTTGCAGGTCCGGACCGAACCAGACTCCGAGCAACTTGACCGGACCGTCCGTCCAGCGTCCCACTACTGAGGCGCTGCCGGACGGTATGGGCTTGCTTCTCCAGGTGCCGAGCAGCAAACCCACCGACTTATCCCGGTTGATTTTCGCTCCCGTCACCGCTTCGTAGTCTTTCAGCGTCTCGCCGACAAGCTCGATGTGCTCGTGGCTAGACGCTATGACGGTGACGTCGTCCGCGTATGCCGACACGCTCGTCCCGCACCCCAGTTCTCGCGGGATGCCCCTCAGCGTCGCCAGCTTCCGCAGTAGTGGCTCGAGAGTCAATACGTACAGGAGCGGCGACAGCGGGCATACCTGACGAACCGAACGTGCAATGTCGAAGGGTCCCGATAGACGTCCATTGACGCGAACAACCGAACGGATGCCTGTGTACAAGGCAGCCATCCAGCCGCGGAAAACGGGACCGAAGCCGGCCGCTTCGAGGACGGCCTCCAAGTATCGATGGTCTACCCTATCGAAAGCTTTGGATTGATCCAAATTGATCAGGGCCCCACCCATGCCAGGTTCCTTAACTACCCTCTCTATGATGTAGCGCATCAGATGGAGGTTGTCATGGATGCTCCGGCCCGGCACGGCGCACGTCTGCTCCGTGCCGACCAGTTTCTCGATGACAAGCGCCAACCGCTTGGCTAACACCTTGGCCAAAATTTTCATGTCTGCATTGAGCAGAGTGATGGGCCTAAAGTTATCTATGGCGTCCCCCTTGTTTGGATCTTTCTTCAGCAGCGTTACCGCTCCTCGGCTCACAAAACCGGGAATGCTCCCGTTCTGCTGCCAGTTGCAGTACACGACCGCCAAGACTTCTCCAAACAAGTCTGGCATACAGTTGTAAAGCTCGTAGGGCAGACCATCCAAACCCGGAGATTTGTCCGTCGAGCAACCCGCCATCGCGTCCCTCACCTCCTCCGCCGTGATGACCCCTTCGCAGCACTCCGCCTCTCTTGCCGAGAGTCGTGGCAAGCTGTGCAGGTAGGCACTAAAGTCCACCCTGCCTTCTCGCTCGCCACTCCTCCCGAACAGTCGGGCAAAATGCCGCTGAAACGCCTCGCACATCTTGCTCGGCTCGAGCAATTCGCGCCCCTGTTCGTCTACCAGAGACCGGATGGTGGCTCTGTTACCCCGCTGCGCCTCCGCCACCCGGGCCTCTCGTGCGGCTCCAACACCTTCATTCCTCAGAGCACGCATCCTTGCCCTGACAGCACACCCTTCGTGTTTAGCATTGAAGTGTTGGTCGAGGGCCAACCTCGCCGCTAAAACGTCGGATGCGATGCCACTTCGCAATGCCTCTTCTAACTTTATCACTAGCTCCCCCTCTTCTCTGTTCCTCTCTACAGCTAGTGCCCTGCTATACCTTATTGCTTCCGCCCTCACTGCTCTCTTGAGGGCAAACCACCATTTGTTGTTGACGATGGCTCCCGTCAAAGCCCTCTTTACTAACGTGCTAATCCGGTCTCTGAAAACCTGTCTCGACGGGAAAGACGCGTTTAGTTTCCAGTAACCGGGACCCTGCCTATGTGCCTTATCTAAGTCTAGCGTACACGTCACAAGTTTGTGATCCGTGTAGCTGACTATGTGGAACTGTGGACATCCTAAACTATCTCTATCTCTTGTCCTACACACTATCCTATCTAGATACGATCTCGACGACCCAATGCGGTTGCTCCAAGTCCACGTTGGCACATTTGGGTGGTCGAGTCGGTACCTGTCAGACAACTGGAAGCGTCTGAGCAGGTCTATGAGGCCTTTGCATCCCCTTCTACTTTTGTCACTCCCCACGTAGTCTAGATGCGTGTCCAAGGTAGCATTCCAATCCCCCACTAAAAGTAAGGGACGAGACGTTCCCAGGAATACTTCTAGACGTCGAAAGAAGTCCGACCGACCTGTTAAAGGAGGCACATAAACTGCCAGCAACCGAAAAGCGCCTCCATCGCTGCCGTCCACATCTAGGACAACCAGTCTACCCTCCGGGTCCGTAAATATCGTCTTTACTTGGAGATCCAGACTCTTGCGAAAAAGAACCGCCGTGCCACTACCGCCCATCCTCGGCAGACAGGGAGAAAAATAAATGTTAAACTGTCCGCCAAACATGGACTTTAGGGCCCGCGGTTCATGGAGTCTGGTCTCACTAATGGCTATGATATCCAAATTGTGTGACTTGATGTCATTTAAGAGGTACCCTTGTTTCCAAGGGGACCCTAAGCCACGCACATTCACACAACCAATCTTCACCATGATTCTATTTATACGTGTGCTTTAAAGCACAAAACAAAAGAACAGAGTGTTACTTGCCGTTAGAAAGTTTTGTTTCCTCCTTGGATTTTTCACCAAGGAGGCTATTGTACAATTTCTTGCACAAATATTTCTGGAATCCCCCTACCGAGTTGGGGTAGAGGGATTTTATTGTGTTGTGTAATGCTGGTGTTACATGAATAATTTTAATGTGTTTTGGCGGTGTTGTACGTGGGTGGTTGTTGGTTTTGATATCGTTATTTGTGATGTTTGTTTTAGAGTTGATGTAATTCATCAACTCTGTGTTTGTACTGTCTATTGCTGTTAGCATTGTTTTTTTTATATTACTATTGGTGTTAGTAGTATTTTCGGGAGATGTGAATCTCCCTGCTTTGTTTGTGTTTGCATTTTGTTTTGTTTTCTTCTTACTGCGCTTCCTCTTTCCTTTCGTAGCTATTTTCCACTCCTCCCCACTCTCTTCATCGGATGATGGGAGATCTGAGGAGTCAGAAAGAGGTAACGGCAAATTTTGTGCGTCTGTGTGTGTTTCTGTGAATGTTTGTGTTGCTGTTTTTATTGATGTTGGCTGCTTGTTATTTATGTGTGGTGTATGTGATATGGGGGAGGGAGAGGCAGTCTTGGAATTTTCTTTTTTTTCTTCTGTTTTTGCAGTTTCTGTTGTCTTTTCTGTTGTGGTTATTGCTGATATTTCTGTTGTTGTTTTTTGCGTTGCTGGTGGTGTTGGTAGTAAGGTTTTTCTGTTGGGGGTATTTGGTAGTTGCTTCTGTTGTTGTTGTTGTTGTTGTTGTTTTTGTTTAGCGGCCAGAGGGCAGTCCTTTTTCAGATGTGCTTCGCTGTTGCATAGGTAACAGCGAGGTCGCCTGCCCTCTACCACCACATACAGCTTGTGGTCCTCTGCCAATCTAATGTTTGGAGGAATTTTCTGTGAAGCCTCCTCCGTGATGTGGAGAAGGATTTCCAGATTTTTCCCTCCCCAGTTCTTTTCCTCTCCGACCGTAATCTCCAAAATATTTGCCTCCTCCATTTCCAGGCACACGGCCGATATCAGCCATTGGGTGTCCACCTCCGATGGCACATTTTTTATCATAACTTTGGTCACTCTCTGTCCTAGATAACTCGGTATCATTACCAAGTCATCTGTGCGGAGAGAGAGTGTCGAAAATTGTTTAGCTAAATGTTCATCCAGAAACCTTACTTGCACCGTTCCAAATTTCCTTCCCCAGGTGACATGATTCTGATAAGGCCAAATTTTTCTAAGACAAACTTCAATTTTATCTGTGCTAACATTTTCTACACGTCTGGTTTTTGTGTTTACCAGTTTATAAATGATGCACTTTTTGTTTTTCATTTCTATAATATCTTTTGGTATGTTTATTCTGACATCATCTCCTTCTTTCGTAAGAAGGGATTTTGTGTCTTTTATTTGTTTTTGTGTGAATGTCACTATTGTTCTTTTTTCCTTTAGAGCATTTGCGAAATTTGTTTTTGTTGTGCTGGCGGACATGTTCTTCTGGATATTTTTGTTTATGTTGGTGTATGTACTGCCTGGTTCAAAGGTGGTGGTAGTGGCAGCAGAGTTTGTTGAACAGGTGATGGTGTCATTGCTGACGGCCGATAACTTTACTTCCTTGTTGTTGCTGTTGTTGTTGTTGTTGTCGTTGTTGCTGTTGTTGTTGTTGTTGTTGTTGTCGTTGGTGGTGGTGATGATGGCGTCAGCAGCAGTGGTGCTTACGTCAGAGACATTTGTGACGGTTTTCACGCATGGTTTTGTAACCTTGGTTACAGTTTTGTTTTTGTTGTTGGTGTTGGTGGTGGTGGTGGTGGTGGTGGTGGTGAGAGGGCTGTTAGTAGCTGTACTCACAGTCTTTGTGACGTTTACAGCAACTGCGTTCCTGTCACTGCATGAGCACGCGCTATTCTGTTCTTTTTTCTCTTCTGGCATCTGAAGCCTCGGGAAATGCTTGTCAAAAGAACAAGACAAGCGTTCCAAAATTATGTTTCTCGACATTTTTCAAATGTCAAGAAGGAAATTTTTGTATTTTGCTAGGGCCGAAACTGCCCCTGGGGGTCAATTCCTGCCCTTGAAAATACACACAAATGAAGCCTAGGTGCTTCGCAACAAAATTATTTAAAAATCCCAACAAAATGTGGACAGTAAATGGTCAAATAAACGTTTACCTTCGCAGCCGATGTGACAGCACATCCGTGAGAAAAGATAGATAGATAGATAGGTTTCTTTATTAGCCACACAGGGCTCAACACAGAGGGGACAAAATACAAATGTAGAGTTTTTCTTTTCGAGGGGGTCGAAAACAAAGCAGAAAAAAAACAAAAGTGGGGACAACGATGAAAAAAAAAAAAAAAAAAAAAAAAAAACATCGCAAAACGTTTGGGGTATTTACAAAAAATACGAAATAATACAAAAAATTCCCAATAAATGGGGAGGTTATCCGTGGAAAGAAAAACCTACGAAAAGACCACGGTAACCTCGGTCTTTAGCGTCACAGTTTGTTAAATAAAATTTCTTTGTTTACAAAATTTTAAAACGTTTTATAGAATCATGGTCAAGGTGGCTTCGTCATTTATACGTGCCATTCTTGCTACATGTATCCATCTTTTTTCGAAACATTTGCTAGACAACACTTGCCTCTCTACTCTCACCTTCCTTTTCAAGTGATACTTGAAAAAGTTGATGAGAGATTGACCAGAGAGGAAAGTATTTGTCTCTAATCCTTTCAGACGCGTCCACCAGATGCATTCTTTGGCCATAGCCACAAGTACGATAAATACAGCTCTTCCTTCCCGTTTAAAGGAAGGAGGCGTGACGATATTGACGATAGACTCGGTTGATAAACCGACTCGTCCCACACGCGACAGCAGTCGTTCGACATAAGCCCACAGCTCCGAAATGGTTGGACACTGCACGAGTGCGTGCAGAACGGTTTCATCGCTCTGACCGCATCTCGGGCAGGTCGGCCCCACATTTCGCGAGCCGTGTCTATAGAGCTTATCCCGAACGGGTAGCGCCTCTCGGTAACACTGCCAGGCCAGGGATCTCTGGAAGTTGTCCATAGGTCCCGGCCCGAAAGTCGTCTTGAACAGGCGGGTCAGGTATTCCTCCTCGACGCCCAGGTTCGCCCCGAGATCGTCGTCGTACCTGCCCTCCACTAATCCCCTATAGAATGACTTCGTTGTGATGCAGCCGCTCAAGGTCGACCCGGGACGGCAAAGTTGTTGCAGAGCAACGCGACACTCACGGTGCCATTCGCCATTCCTCGGCCTCTTTTTGATCCACGACTGCAGCTCGGTCATGGAGACGAGCTGCGGGAAAGCGCGTCGCACAAACGGCGACCACACCTGCTCACCGTCGTCTACGTAGAGCCGGAGATGTCGCAGTCTCAGCGCATGTCTGCGCATCATCAACCACGGCATGCCCAGCCCTCCTTTCAGCGGGTGTTGGCAACAAACGGATCGCCTCACCATCGGAACGCTTCCTTTCCACAAAAAGCGGAAGAGGATGCGCTCCATTTCGGTGATGGCGCGATCGGGACAAGGCACGACGGTCAGGCGGTATTCGATGACGGACGCGATGTACGCGTTCGCCACCTCCGCCCGACCTTTTAGGGACAGCTTCCTCTCGGACCATTGCCGGCAGAGAGTGGCCACCCTACTCGTTATCTCGTCCCAGTTCTTCTCCGTTTGCAGGTCCGGACCAAACCAGACTCCGAGCAACTTGACCGGACCGTCCGTCCAGCGTCCCACTACTGAGGCGCTGCCGGACGGTATGGGCTTGCTTCTCCAGGTGCCGAGCAGCAAACCCACCGACTTATCCCGGTTGATTTTCGCTCCCGTCACCGCTTCGTAGTCTTTCAGCGTCTCGCCGACAAGCTCGATGTGCTCGTGGCTAGACGCTATGACGGTGACGTCGTCCGCGTATGCCGACACGCTCGTCCCGCACCCCAGTTCTCGCGGGATGCCCCTCAGCGTCGCCAGCTTCCGCAGTAGTGGCTCGAGAGTCAATACGTACAGGAGCGGCGATAGGGGGCATCCCTGACGAACCGAACGTGCAATGTCGAAGGGTCCCGATAGACGTCCATTGACGCGAACAACCGAACGGATGCCTGTGTACAAGGCAGCCATCCAGCCGCGGAAAACGGGACCGAAGCCGGCCGCTTCGAGGACGGCCTCCAAGTATCGATGGTCTACCCTATCGAAAGCTTTGGATTGATCCAAATTGATCAGGGCCCCACCCATGCCAGGTTCCTTAACTACCCTCTCTATGATGTAGCGCATCAGATGGAGGTTGTCATGGATGCTCCGGCCCGGCACGGCGCACGTCTGCTCCGTGCCGACCAGTTTCTCGATGACAAGCGCCAACCGCTTGGCTAACACCTTGGCCAAAATTTTCATGTCTGCATTGAGCAGAGTGATGGGCCTAAAGTTATCTATGGCGTCCCCCTTGTTTGGATCTTTCTTCAGCAGCGTTACCGCTCCTCGGCTCACAAAACCGGGAATGCTCCCGTTCTGCTGCCAGTTGCAGTACACGACCGCCAAGACTTCTCCAAACAAGTCTGGCATACAGTTGTAAAGCTCGTAGGGCAGACCATCCAAACCCGGAGATTTGTCCGTCGAGCAACCCGCCATCGCGTCCCTCACCTCCTCCGCCGTGATGACCCCTTCGCAGCACTCCGCCTCTCTTGCCGAGAGTCGTGGCAAGCTGTGCAGGTAGGCACTAAAGTCCACCCTGCCTTCTCGCTCGCCACTCCTCCCGAACAGTCGGGCAAAATGCCGCTGAAACGCCTCGCACATCTTGCTCGGCTCGAGCAATTCGCGCCCCTGTTCGTCTACCAGAGACCGGATGGTGGCTCTGTTACCCCGCTGCGCCTCCGCCACCCGGGCCTCTCGTGCGGCTCCAACACCTTCATTCCTCAGAGCACGCATCCTTGCCCTGACAGCACACCCTTCGTGTTTAGCATTGAAGTGTTGGTCGAGGGCCAACCTCGCCGCTAAAACGTCGGATGCGATGCCACTTCGCAATGCCTCTTCTAACTTTATCACTAGCTCCCCCTCTTCTCTGTTCCTCTCTACAGCTAGTGCCCTGCTATACCTTATTGCCTCCGCCCTCACTGCTCTCTTGAGGGCAAACCACCATTTGTTGTTGACGATGGCTCCCGTCAAAGCCCTCTTTACTAACGTGCTAATCCGGTCTCTGAAAACCTGTCTCGACGGGAAAGACGCGTTTAGTTTCCAGTAACCGGGACCCTGCCTATGTGCCTTATCTAAGTCTAGCGTACACGTCACAAGTTTGTGATCCGTGTAGCTGACTATGTGGAACTGTGGACATCCTAAACTATCTCTATCTCTTGTCCTACACACTATCCTATCTAGATACGATCTCGACGACCCAATGCGGTTGCTCCAAGTCCACGTTGGCACATTTGGGTGGTCGAGTCGGTACCTGTCAGACAACTGGAAGCGTCTGAGCAGGTCTATGAGGCCTTTGCATCCCCTTCTACTTTTGTCACTCCCCACGTAGTCTAGATGCGTGTCCAAGGTAGCATTCCAATCCCCCACTAAAAGTAAGGGACGAGACGTTCCCAGGAATACTTCTAGACGTCGAAAGAAGTCCGACCGACCTGTTAAAGGAGGCACATAAACTGCCAGCAACCGAAAAGCGCCTCCATCGCTGCCGTCCACATCTAGGACAACCAGTCTACCCTCCGGGTCCGTAAATATCGTCTTTACTTGGAGATCCAGACTCTTGCGAAAAAGAACCGCCGTGCCACTACCGCCCATCCTCGGCAGACAGGGAGAAAAATAAATGTTAAACTGTCCGCCAAACATGGACTTTAGGGCCCGCGGTTCATGGAGTCTGGTCTCACTAATGGCTATGATATCCAAATTGTGTGACTTGATGTCATTTAAGAGGTACCCTTGTTTCCAAGGGGACCCTAAGCCACGCACATTCACACAACCAATCTTCACCATGATTCTATTTATACGTGTGCTTTAAAGCACAAAACAAAAGAACAGAGTGTTACTTGCCGTTAGAAAGTTTTGTTTCCTCCTTGGATTTTTCACCAAGGAGGCTATTGTACAATTTCTTGCACAAATATTTCTGGAATCCCCCTACCGAGTTGGGGTAGAGGGATTTTATTGTGTTGTGTAATGCTGGTGTTACATGAATAATTTTAATGTGTTTTGGCGGTGTTGTACGTGGGTGGTTGTTGGTTTTGATATCGTTATTTGTGATGTTTGTTTTAGAGTTGATGTAATTCATCAACTCTGTGTTTGTACTGTCTATTGCTGTTAGCATTGTTTTTTTTATATTACTATTGGTGTTAGTAGTATTTTCGGGAGATGTGAATCTCCCTGCTTTGTTTGTGTTTGCATTTTGTTTTGTTTTCTTCTTACTGCGCTTCCTCTTTCCTTTCGTAGCTATTTTCCACTCCTCCCCACTCTCTTCATCGGATGATGGGAGATCTGAGGAGTCAGAAAGAGGTAACGGCAAATTTTGTGCGTCTGTGTGTGTTTCTGTGAATGTTTGTGTTGCTGTTTTTATTGATGTTGGCTGCTTGTTATTTATGTGTGGTGTATGTGATATGGGGGAGGGAGAGGCAGTCTTGGAATTTTCTTTTTTTTCTTCTGTTTTTGCAGTTTCTGTTGTCTTTTCTGTTGTGGTTATTGCTGATATTTCTGTTGTTGTTTTTTGCGTTGCTGGTGGTGTTGGTAGTAAGGTTTTTCTGTTGGGGGTATTTGGTAGTTGCTTCTGTTGTTGTTGTTGTTGTTGTTGTTGTTGTTGTTGTTGTTGTTTTTGTTTAGCGGCCAGAGGGCAGTCCTTTTTCAGATGTGCTTCGCTGTTGCATAGGTAACAGCGAGGTCGCCTGCCCTCTACCACCACATACAGCTTGTGGTCCTCTGCCAATCTAATGTTTGGAGGAATTTTCTGTGAAGCCTCCTCCGTGATGTGGAGAAGGATTTCCAGATTTTTCCCTCCCCAGTTCTTTTCCTCTCCGACCGTAATCTCCAAAATATTTGCCTCCTCCATTTCCAGGCACACGGCCGATATCAGCCATTGGGTGTCCACCTCCGATGGCACATTTTTTATCATAACTTTGGTCACTCTCTGTCCTAGATAACTCGGTATCATTACCAAGTCATCTGTGCGGAGAGAGAGTGTCGAAAATTGTTTAGCTAAATTTTCATCCAGAAACCTTACTTGCACCGTTCCAAATTTCCTTCCCCAGGTGACATGATTCTGATAAGGCCAAATTTTTCTAAGACAAACTTCAATTTTATCTGTGCTAACATTTTCTACACGTCTGGTTTTTGTGTTTACCAGTTTATAAATGATGCACTTTTTGTTTTTCATTTCTATAATATCTTTTGGGATGTTTATTCTGACATCATCTCCTTCTTTCGTAAGAAGGGATTTTGTGTCTTTTATTTGTTTTTGTGTGAATGTCACTGTTGTTCTTTTTTCCTTTAGAGCATTTGCGAAATTTGTTTTTGTTGTGCTGGCGGACATGTTCTTCTGGATATTTTTGTTTATGTTGGTGTATGTACTGCCTGGTTCAAAGGTGGTGGTAGTGGCAGCAGAGTTTGTTGAACAGGTGATGGTGTCATTGCTGACGGCCGATAACTTTACTTCCTTGTTGTTGCTGTTGTTGTTGTTGTTGTCGTTGTTGCTGTTGTTGTTGTTGTTGTTGTTGTCGTTGGTGGTGGTGATGATGGCGTCAGCAGCAGTGGTGCTTACGTCAGAGACATTTGTGACGGTTTTCACGCATGGTTTTGTAACCTTGGTTACAGTTTTGTTTTTGTTGTTGGTGTTGGTGGTGGTGGTGGTGGTGGTGGTGGTGAGAGGGCTGTTAGTAGCTGTACTCACAGTCTTTGTGACGTTTATAGCAACTGCGTTCCTGTCACTGCATGAGCACGCGCTATTCTGTTCTTTTTTCTCTTCTGGCATCTGAAGCCTCGGGAAATGCTTGTCAAAAGAACAAGACAAGCGTTCCAAAATTATGTTTCTCGACATTTTTCAAATGTCAAGAAGGAAATTTTTGTATTTTGCTAGGGCCGAAACTGCCCCTGGGGGTCAATTCCTGCCCTTGAAAATACACACAAATGAAGCCTAGGTGCTTCGCAACAAAATTATTTAAAAATCCCAACAAAATGTGGACAGTAAATGGTCAAATAAACGTTTACCTTCGCAGCCGATGTGACAGCACGTCCGTGAGAAGAGATAGATAGATAGATAGATAGATAGACAGATAGATAGATAGTGTATTCTTAAATATTTCAACTGCAGCTAAATGAGTTGTGTATTAATTTCGAATCGAATTGATCGTTATGTGTTTGCATGTGTGCATATAGATATGTATGCGAATGTTTATTTATGTTTTCGATTTTAACGATGGAAGCCGAAGTAGATAAAGCTATGATTAATAGCGTTATACAGTGGGTTAAAAAACACTTTGGATAAGAAAAATCGAAGGATATATGAGCGAGACGAAACAACATCTTTTGTAAACATAACAGACTTCGACATTTTCTATCCAAAAGACTTTTAAAACCAATATTTGCACGCTATTATTTCAAGCTTTATCTACATCGAGTTGAACCACTCAAATCAAATTATTTCATGTTCTCGAAGTTTCTAAATATTTTCGACGTAAACAGAATATATGTGTGTGTACATATGTACATACATACATACATAAATATACAAATTTACTGATATACATATGCCAATATATATACCTATATATATATATACATACACACACACACATATATATATATATATATATATATATATATATATATATATATATATATATATATGTGTGTGTGTGTGTGTATGTATATATGTATATATATATGTGTGTGTGTGTGTGTGTGTGTGTGTGTGTGTGTGTGTGTGTGCATATTATTTCATTTCATTTTTATCAGTCAACACTAAGTGATAGCCTCGTAGGTACAAAAAATATAAATAAACGTAAGAAAACAAACGTTTTGAGATGGATTCCATTAGACGCATTCATCTCTTTAATGGCTGCCATTATTTTTACATCCACTGCAAATTATTTCAGATAATACGCCATGTTGCTATGTATAATTAATTCAGAAACAGTAGAGTATAGAATTATATTTGATTAAATAATCTAATAACAATTTGAAGGTGACAATTTAGTAATATAACAAGAATAATTTTAACATTAAAACCTGTCTTAAAACTGTATATCATTACATAAGACAAAATGTTATATAGCTTCTTTCCGACAACTTCTCTAAATCCAGTAAGTGCAATATTGCATTCAATCAAAACTTTAACACAATTTTCTTCCTGATTGATAATGCAGACTTTTAGTGGCGAGTTAGCAGAATCGCAAGACCGTCCAGTAAAATCCTCAGTGGTATTTCTTACAGCTCATTAAGTTTTCCGTTCAAATTCCGCCTTTATCTCCCATGTTCTCCAGGTCGATGAAATAAAGTAACAGTCAAGTACTGGTGTCGATTCATCAGCTATCCCTCTTCCTCTAAAATTGCTGGCCCTGTACCGAATTCTGTGACAATAACTGTGACAATAACTTATGTCGAAAAGTTGCTATCACGTGCAATATGGATCCGATGGTCGGCCGACTTCAACGTAAATATCGGCCTACCACCTTACTTGGTTGCTCTGGTCTGTACTCGAACTCCATTAGAAAATTTGATTCTTAGAATTGTTTGTTAATTGACTTTATACTTCATTACTTACAATTCTATGTAAATCTCCACTCTCCCTTGTCTGTCTATTGCCCTAAATGTTGTTTGAGAGTCGAACTGAAAATTCAAGGATCGACATGGAATTAAGCCTACAAGCAAACGTGTTAAATAAAACTATACGCAGTAGTATTTCATTCAATTCTGCTTAACGTGCCTTTAATTTATTCCAGCTTGGCAAAGCTTTTCGCACACCAGCAGATGTATCATTTCCTGTATAAGAACGTATCTGGTGAAGTGTAAGGTCGCAGAAACGTGCGCGTTCTACGGTCCCGTAATATCATTCACAACAAGCAAATTATCCGGACAGACATAGGGAGAACAAAATAGCGCGATCATAAAACACTACACACATATCAAATGTAGGGATATCGACTGCATATTCGTCCATATACAGATAGCTGCAATCATGAAACGAGTCAAGGAGACAAAATACGACGCGGTATAGGAACCCTCTTATGTATGTTTCTATGTTCCATTTCTTAATTGTTATAAATCTTCCACTGAGAAGGGAGCCCGTTTCCAACTAAGATAGAAGGCTACATCTTTGGGGTGTAGTAAACACAGACAAATTCACACTTGGAACTTGAAAAAAGTTTTGCATATTGTTACTGTTACACTCACTCACAGCACTTGTAATGTACGAGTTAGCCGGTCGATTTCTCCTTCTGAAAATCCCGTTTATCCAGATTCTCCTTTAAGCGTTTATTAAGACAGCCTAGAGCTCCAATCATCATTGGTATGAGTATGTATGTATGTATGTATGTATGTCCTAGAGCGCACAATGTTCCTGAAGGTCGGCAATAGTCTTCCTCGGCCATCATGTAGGTATGTGTGTATGTATGTAAGAAGTGCTTTCAAGTCAGTTAAGTATCACACACTGAGATTTTATGTGTGAATTTCCGTTTTATAAAAGCAGAAACATGAAATTTTTCTTTTATACGTAATCGCAACATCCTATCCAAATGAAGAACAAAAAAAAACTTGAAGGAAGCTTCGTAATAAAATGACATGAATTCATATAAAATTCAAACCTAAATTGAAAGTAATTCCAATTCAATTTTGCTTTCGTATGTTCACTAATATCCAGATATGTGCGTGTGAGTGTATGCGTGTGTGTATATAGATGTATGTATATATCTATATGGACTAATATACCCTTATATATATCTACATAGATAGGCATATATATGTTATATACTTACACATGTATATATTATACCATATGCATATGTGTATGTATGAGTGTGTATACATGCAGAAACACATACACACACGCATGCACACGCACTCATATACACACACGCACACACTTATATATACGAACTGCATTCACTCTTCGTTTCTCATTCTCTTCTGTAGAAGAATCTGTTTTCTGCATGTTTACGAAATGTTACGTCAATAATAGCATCGAATTTAATGTTGTTCACGTCGTTCATTGTTTTTGTTTAAAAAAACAATATTTTCCTCTCTATGTTTTACCGTTTGTACCTTTGAGATTATACTCTCTCTCTCTCTCTCTCTCTCTCTCTTTCTCTCTCTCTCTCTTCTCTCTCTCTCTCTCTCTCTCTCTCTCTCTCTCTCTCTCTCTCTCTCTCTCTCTCTCTCTCCCTCTCTCGCAATGTATATATATATATATATATATATATATATATATATATATATATATATTTCGTATAATGTATCTAGTGTGAAAATCTGAATATTCTTATATAAGTTTTTAATTTTATGCAAGCAATTATAAGACATAATTACTTCACAGCTTTAAAATCCCGGCTAAGTTTATTTTCCTTAGAAATGCACACTTTCGTTCAGTTTTCGTTTTTTTCTTACAACTTTAACGATAAAATAGATACAGTTTTTATCGTATTTTTATACCCTTCAATAAATCTTAAAAAACACTTTATTTGTCAATAAAATCAGAATTCGTGCATTATAAAATATGGTACCGAAATATCCGTATTTCAATTTCAGGTTTTCATGACACAACGCATAAAATATATTTCTCTCAAAACATCACCTAATTGAAAAGCAGTGTGATGTTTTATAATATTACGAAATGTTCTGCCACCCCAGAAATTAGTAACTTATTTTTTGTAGTTATGTTTTTGCAATGTTTTATTTTATAATGTTCTTGCATCATTGTAATCATGTAAACATAAAACTCCGTCATTCAATGTTAGTCGTTCATACACTTTCCACAACACAGGATAATTTCACCGTGTTATGTTGCACACAGCTAAACGGAGAATAGAGAAAGTAACGGTTGTCATTCTTAGTTTATGAAGTTCGATGAAATTTTCATGGGTAATGTAAGTTTATAATTTCTTATGACGTCATCATTATATATATGTGTGTTTGTATGTGTGCGTATGTGCGCGCGCTTGGGTAGATATGCATGTGTGTGTGTGTACATATGTATATACACACATCTTTATAAATACGTATATATATATATATATATATATATATATATATATATATATATATTTATATTTATATGCATATGTGGGTGTGTATGTGTGTCTTTGTATTTATGCGTGTGTGTATATGTACATAGATAGATAGATATACCCATCGTACCCTGTATATTTACATATATATGCGTGTGTGTGAGTGTGCGTGTATATATATATATATATATATATATATATATATATATATATATATATATACATTTATATAAATAAGGATAAGATCGCTATTTAAGATACCGATACTATCAGGTGGCCAGCATAGGAATAAAAACCTCAAAGGCAATCATGATGCTGAATGAACATTTAATGTGGTTTTAGAGTCAAGTTTTGGTTGCTATATCTAAAATGGTGGTATCTCTTAGATACCCTTAATTATAATTCTTCATATATATATATATATAGTTGGAATTTACAAGAAAAAAAAAGACGAATATGGGTGTGTAAAGAACAAACAGGTGTATTAGATTAACGCTCGGGAAGTGAGAATGTCTTTTACGTTTCGAGCCTACGCTCTTCAGCAGAAAGGAAAACAGAAATAAGTAGAGAGAGAAAATGAAAAAAAGTTTTAGTGGCTAGCGATCAATCATGGCGAAATATATGTATATGTATTTGTGCGTATGTATATGTATATTTATTTATATTTATTTACCTATATATATATATATATATATATATATATATATATATATATATATATATATATATATATATTTACATAAATGTGTGTGTGCTTGTGTGTTTGTGTGCTTATGTGTGTGCGTGTGTGTGTATGTATGTGTGCGTATGTGTGTGTTTGCGAGCGCGTTTTTTTATGTGCGCACCTTCATCGGACATACAATACCGCGATTGGAACGCAGGCTGCCACATACAGTATTGACATGGACCGCAGCTGGGAGCAAACGAGGCAGAGCAAGTCTGCCCAAAGACTAGGCGCTGTACTCTCCGCGAGGACATACCGGAAGTGCAATGGAGCAATGGACCTGCACTGATGCAAAAGCAAGTGCAGGAGATTGCATTCAGTGGAGGCAACTCGTCGCCCGATATTCCGTCAGGAACAAGAGGAACTAAGTCCAAAATTACGAAGTGTAAATCGAATTTTTTTGCTAAATATATATTTGGATGGATGGATGGATGGATGGACGGATGGATGGATGGATGGATTGATGATCTCTTAAACTAGAAATAGTTATTCCCCATAATCTGAAACTAGAAATAGAATTTCCCATAAAAATATCCAACTCAGCAGCGAAAGCATTTCAAACTTTGTGATTTACCGGAACACCGACGACGCATTAGAAAAACAAATTCTAATAAAAAATTTTCCTGCTAACTTTACCGGAACAACGGTAAGATCAAAGACATGGAAATAATACTTTGATCGTTTATGTAATCAGTTTTCTTTAAGACCTTATCTTCAGTCGCCTTCAAAGTTCTCTTGATTACTGTTTATTGTGAAACCGCCTTGGTGGAAATATAAACAGCTGGTGATAAATTAATATACAAAGTAAAGCTGTAGGCACTGATCAGACAAGAACGAAAATGATTAAAGCTGATGATGTTTAATTGCTCTTTATAATATAATCATTATTTACACTTCGGCTAGACAAGTGTAAGATCCTGCCGGGCTAGAAGAAAGCCATCAAGTGTCGTCAGCATAAAAGAAAATGGTTTGATTGTTCTTGCAATACGAGAGAATTAGAGATACGGTGTGTGTGTGTGTGACACAGACAGAGAAATGAATTTTATGCGAACTGCCAGCAAAGACATCTGGCCAAACAACTTAAAAACAACATTTGAACGGCACTGGGCAGAATTCATGTCGATTGGCGATCAACAAGATAAATTGTTGCATAACAAAACTGACGACGTTCTCTCCGTTACACCCCGGTCTCTCTATCTCTCTCTCTCTCTCTCTCTCTCTCTCTCTCTCTCTCTCTCTCTCTCTCTCTCTCTCTCTCTCTCTCTATCTATCTATCTATCTCTATCTATCTATCTATGTATTTATCTCTCTTTCATTACATATAAATCTGAAG
>NC_142931.1:141603369-141613369 GCF_046866305.1 Octopus bimaculoides
TTACACATACACGTGAATATATATATATATATATATATATATATATATATATATATATATATATATATATATATATATATAAATATACGTACACACACACACACACACAGACAAACACACACACACACATATATATATATGTACAATATATATATATGTATATATATATATATATATATATACATATATATATATGTACATATATATATATATATAATTACTTATATATGTACATGTGTATATACATACACACACACACACACACACGTACACATACCTACATGTTCACACAGAGAATCGCGTTCATACACGCAAATAAATTCCTTCCGTCTCTCTCCGTTTCGATCTCTCCTTCACTCTCTCTCTCTCCTCGGGCTTTCTCTCTATTTCTTTGCATGTGTGTGTGCGTTGCGTGCATGTGCACGTATACGTATACGTGTGTGTGAGTGCATGTGCCGATCTCTGTTTGCATCTGCGTGTGTGCGCGCGCGCGCGCATGCACAATTGTTTACCAGAACACCTCATTAACGCGTGTAGCGCATGATCGTCTTATACATATATGTGTGTGTGTGTGTGTTTGTGTGTGTGTGTGTGTGTGTATCTTGTGAATGAGTGTGTATACATATAGCTAGATAAACATACAAACGTGTACATCTACATATACATACACACACAATTATAGAGATAAATATATATGTACTTGTATGTGTATATGTGTGCATATATGCATATCTACAAATATATATATATATGTACATATATATATATATATATATATATATATATATATATATATATATATATATATATATATATATATATATACATACATATGTACATGTATATATATATATATATATATATGCATAAATACATATATATATATATATATATATATATATATATATATATATATATGCATATATATATATATATATATATGAATATTATGAATATGTACATATATATATGTACATATGTACATATATATATATATATATATATATATATATATATATATATATATATATACATGTACATACACTCACGTGTCTGGAGAAATATTATTTAGGTTAAATTAGTAGAGAGAAGACACCCCTGGGGAGAAGCAAGTTACAATAGAAACAAGAACACTATCAATGGCCACAGCCACGACAACAGCAACAATAACAACAACAACAACAACAACAACAACAACATTAACAAGAACAATATCAACCACGGCAGCTATATAAAATACAATAACAGTGCAATTTCCTACATAAGTCAGAAAACAATGCATACATTTGTGTATTTGAATATATGTATGTGTATATATATATATATATATATATATATATATAATCTGTATATATATATATATATGTGTGTGTGTGTGTGTGTGTGTGTGTGTGTATGAAGATGTAATTAAGTTGGTAGAAACGAGTAAAAAACATTGTATGCGTTACAATAATAATATTACTTAGAAAACGAAAATGGTTCACTCAGATTTTTTTGTTCTTAAGATAGCAAGTGGAAGAAAATAATACAGAAATTACACACACACACACACACACACACACACACACACACACACACACACACACACACACACACACACACAAACACACACACACACACACACACACACACACATATATATATATATATATACAATATAATGGACAGGTCAAAAATGGCGTTTAAACAAAATAATTCATTTGAATACGCGTAGTAAAAGTTAGAACGAGGAAAGTAAAGAAATATGTAGGAGCAACTGGAACAACAACATAATAGTGTTATTTGAAGACATAAGGAAAAATATCTGAGACTGAATACGGGTTTCATAAACAATTGTACGGATGATCTCTGATTAGGTGTTAATGAAATAATAACAATATTGATAATAATGTACTTCTATAAAAACATATACTATTACTATTCATGATAATAATAATTATAATAATAATAATGATGGTTTCAAATTTTGCCACAAGGGTAGCAATTTTGGGAGTGGGGATGAGTCTATTACATTGACCCCAGTGTTCAAATGGTACTTATTTTCTCGACCACGGAAAGATGAAAGGCAAAGTGGACCTCGGCGGAATTGCCGCTAAGCTTTTTTGCCCCGCGTGCTAACGTTTCTTATTTCTTTATTGCCCACAAGGGGCTAAACGTAGAGGGGACAAACAAGGACAGACAAAGGGATTAAGTTGATTACATCGACCCCAGTGTGTAACTGGTACTTAATTTATCGACCCGGAAAGGATGAAAGGCAAAGTCGACCTCGGCGGAATTTGAACTCAGAACGTAACTGCAGACGAAATACCGCTAAGCATTTCGCCCGGCGTGCTAACATTTCTACCAATTCGCCACCTTATTCAAGATAATATTAATAATTGTTATTATTATTATTGTTCAGTAGTTTTATTTTTATAATGTGCTTTCACTTCACTACCGAGCGCAGCTCTGTGCGCCTTGGGTATGTGCTGTGGTTTGCTGTGGTGCTTTTATGTTTACTGTATTGAAAGTGTTTTGCGTAGAATGTGTGCAGTGCCCAGTAGTGCAATTTTCTGTATGTTATATATATTTGTAAGTCCTGGTGTTTTTGTTATGTATTTGTCTGAATATTTTTTTATTTTACCTAAGGCACCTACTATGATAGGAATTGTTTCTGTTTTTAGATTCCACATTCGAGTTACCTCTATTTCCAGGTCTTTGTATTTTGTTATTATTATTATTATTATTATTATTATTTTTATGTTTGACTTTTGTTTTGCATTTGTACAAGTTGGATCCAAGTCTCACCCAGAGACCTCAAGAGACAACAAGATAGAAGTTCATGTAGGTGTTATGCCTAGGGTACCATATATTTGGATTTGTACAGTTTTGTTCAAGTGAATGTTTAAGAAACCATAAGAAAATTATGTGTTTGCTTTAAAATTTGATTTTTTGTGCCTCCTCATTGTTATTATTATTATTATTATTATTATTATTATTATTATTATTATTATTATCATTATTATTATTATTGAGGGAGAGAGAGAGAAAAGCGCATGCCATCAAAGTGGCATTGTGATACAAATATACGAAACCCAGTGTACTCGTCATGACTATCCGTCTGATAAGGTTAAACCAGGAACATGTCTCACAATCATATGTGAGCAACATGGTGATCTGATATCAAGATAAACAACTCATGACCTTGCAAGTGGGACTCAGATAGAATATTCTTCATGTCGAGTACCCCATCCCACTCAAAGCGTCCCTGAATAAGGTTTGTTAAAGGATAATGAACGAAACATCCAGAGATGAAATATTGAAACCCCAAAGAAGTCTCACAAAATACGGCCATTTACTTTATGTCTTTTGAGCCTATAGTCATATCTGTCCATCTTTAATTTTTATGAGGTGTCGCTGTCGTTAAAATTATTATCTCTAATCTTTTAGAGAAGAATTTTAGCCAGTCATTATTCCCAAATATGTAGACTTGTGTCTGAGCTAGAATACATTTCATGTGGCATATGATATGATAAGTTTCAGCATTTTGAAAAGAAAGAAAAAAAAACAAAATATCAATGTGAAAAAGAAACTTCATATTATTATGTGATAAATTTCAATAAAATTATTATCAACTAAAAGAAACAAAACAAAACGCACACTTCCATCTTTAAAATATATGTGTGTGTGTGTATGTGAGTATGGCTATATATAAATGGTTATGTGAAATATATATATATGTATGTATATACATATATATATATATATATATATATATATATATATATATATATATATATATATATATATATATATATATATATATATATATATATATATACATAGATATATAGATATATATGCATACATATATATATGCATATATAGATATATACATATATACGTATATATATATATATATATATATATATATATATATATATATATATATATATATATATATATACATATATATACATGTATATATCTATATATGTGAAGGTGTAGATGTATGTACATGTGTATATATATACATACATATCCATATCCATATATATATATATATATATATATATATATATATATATATATATATATTGCGCGCACATGTCTGAGTGCGAATTTGTGTGTGTGCGTGCGTGCGTGTGTGTTATTTCTTTACTACCCACAAGGGGCTACACACAGAGGGGACAAACAAGGACAGGCAAACGGATTAAGTCGATTATATCGATTCCAGTGCGTAACTGGTACTTATTTAATCGACCCCGAAAGGATGAAAGGCAAAGTCGACCTCGGCGGAATTTGAACTCGGAACGTAGCGGCAGACGAAATACGGCTAAGCGTTTCGCCCGGCGTCCTAACGTTTCTGCCAACTCGCCGTGTGTGTGTGTGTGTGTGTGTGTGTGTGTGTGTGTGTGTGTGTGTGTGTGTGTGTGTGTGTGTGTGCGTGTGTGTGTGTGTGTGTGTGTATGTGTGTGTGTACAACGATATAAGCTATAGACAGGCGGAAAAAAGTGGATAATGTCAATGTAATCGCAAAAGAAATGTAAGTTGTAAATATTAAATTATATTTGAAATGAAGAAATTGAAAATATATTAGGAATATTTATGGTAATTGTCGACCAGGTAAGTAAATGCATTCCTAAAACGAATTGTCGTAAAACAGAAAAGCGAAAAGAGATAGAAAGTTAATATAAACGATCATGAATGCAAAAGCCATTTGCAGTGCATATGAGTGCGAATATCTATAATTATATTTATTTATGTATGTATCTATGTATATATATATATATATATTTATATATATATATATATATATATATATATATATATATATGTATGAATATGTATATATATATACACATATATACATATATATATATATATACACCGGAGTAAGCACATGAAATGTGCAACAAGGTGGAAAAAAGAGTACTCAAATACCAGAGGTAGAGTAATATGCTTTATTTAAAAGCAGCAGAAATATAACAAAAAAACCGTTACTCTGAGTTTCACGTTCCCGTTCATCGGACAGTTTTGTTAGAAATGGAGGAAGGATAACGATGCAATCGAAAGTAATATAAAATTTAAAATTTAAAACACATGGATTCGTCTGATTGGTTGTTTCAAATAAGGGCCATGGATTGGTCGTTTCAATTAACGGTCAATGATGTGTAATTCACAGACCAAATAAATTTAATACAGATTCACCCTATTAAAAAATATCGAAGAAAACCTTAAATAGAAAAACGGGCTCCAAATACATATTATAGATAATTAATTATATTCGAATTAACGCTTTAAAATCAAATCAATAAAATAAAGCATACGCTGCATTCAAAATAAAATAAAATAAAATAAAATAAAATAAAATACAATAGCGTGTTATATGTTGTGGATAGCCTTGTATACATACACGCTATTGTATTTTATTTTATTTTATTTTATTTTATTTTATTTTGAATGCAGCGTATGCTTTATTTTATTGATTTGATTTTAAAGCGTTAATTCGAATATAATTAATTATCTATAATATGTATTTGGAGCCCATTTTTCTATTTAAGGTTTTCTTCGATATTTTTTAATAGGGTGAATCTGTATTAAATTTATTTGGTCTGTGAATTACACATCATTGACCGTTAATTGAAACGACCAATCCATGGCCCTTATTTGAAACAACCAATCAGACGAATCCATGTGTTTTAAATTTTAAATTTTATATTACTTTCGATTGCATCGTTATCCTTCCTCCATTTCTAACAAAACTGTCCGATGAACGGGAACGTGAAACTCAGAGTAACGGTTTTTTTTGTTATATTTCTGCTGCTTTTAAATAAAAAATATATATATATACATGTATACAGAGATGTATATTTCAGTATATAGATAAATGGATAAATAGAGAGATATACCCATACGTATTCATACATACACACAAGAACACGCACACACATACACACACATGCATATGTGTGTGTGTGTGTGTGTGTGTGTGTGTGTGTGTGTGTGTGTTTGTGTGTGTGTGTGTGTGTGTGTGAGTATATTCTTGTGTACGTTCGCGTATTTCTCTTTACTAACGTATGCATAATTTCTAGAGAATTAAAACTGCAAGGCTAATGACACCAGTAACATATCTATTGACGATAAGAATTTTAATTAAATTTTATTTTCATATTTTGATCAATTCGAAATTTACATTTGTTCTGTACGATTTTATGCGAGCGAAATACGTAAAAATCGAATTATTTTGCCCTGTCGCTAAAACGTAGCCAACATAAATTCTTGCTAATATACATACATTATAAATGCATGTGTGTGCGCGTGCGTGTGTGTGTGTGTGTGCATGCATGATACATATATGTATATATGTATGTATGTATGTATGTATCTATGTATGTATTACGTATGTGTATATATATATATATATATATATATATACGTATATGTATATGTATATATATATGTATATGTATATATATATATATATGTGTGTGTGTGTGTGTGTGTGTGTGTGTGTGTGTGTGTGTATGTATATATATATATATATATATATATATATATATATGTATATAGATAGATAGATAGATAGATAGATAGATAGATAGATAGATAGATAGATAGATAGATAGATAGATAGATAGATCAGGGATAAGAAATCGAATTCACAAGATGCTTTATGCAACTCCACTACAATTGTTTCGAATCATCCGGCATCTGTAACTCACAGGTGATATGGTGTACAATCAAATGTCTCGCATCATTAGGTGCAAAAACAGGTCCATCTGTCGTGACACAATCTGCACCTCTGGTGCAAAACAACTTAATGTGCAGCATCTCAGCTGTGAAGTACTGATGCAGGATGAGTCGAAACAATAGTTGCGGTTTGAATAAAAAAAATTCTCAATTCAAGTTTCTGTCTTAGATCTATTTATATAATCTACACGGATACCATCGAATTCCGAATCGTATGCACACTTACTGGTATTGACATCAGGTAGCCGGCACCTGTACGTGCTTTATACAGCAAACTACCGTTTATATTTTGTAAGCGTAGTACTTATTCTATCCGTCGCTTTTGCCAAACCACTATGTTGCAGGGACATAAACACACCAACATCGGTTGTGAAGCGATGGTAGCGGGGACAAACACAAACACAAATGCACACATACATTTTATATATATATATATATATATATACATATATATATATATATATATATATATATATATATATATATATATATATATATATATATATATATATATATATATATATAACAGCTTAAAAGTTGTTAACTATTCAATAAAAATGTTTAATGAAATTAATGTTAGAAATTGTTTGGGAAGAAGTCTTCTTATGGCGTATATTGTTTGTAAGCGCTTTTGTTATTCAACTTTTCAAATACGCGTGTTCTGGGATAATGTGTATATTTTTTTTAGTAAATGTCTGGTCTATTTCCGGTATAGTTTCAGATTTTGAATTCTTATTATGTATTCTTTTGCCTTCTGTAGTTGATTATTTTCGTCTTTTATTATATTTATATCTTGAGTTTTCTATTTCCGCAAACGTCAATAAGTTTATTTCACGGGGCATTTCTAAGAGATGAATTTTTAATTTGTTGTTTGTGCACACTCACATGACTGGTTGGTTTTGTTTCTGTTTCTCATTTGTAATTCTCGTTGCATGTTAGGCATATAAAGCAGTAGTTGAGATTTTTTCGTTTCGCAATTCATGGTTTTATACCCCTTCAGTTCCTTCCCTTTCTAGAATCTTTTGGTTGTTCCTTGTTGAAAAACCGTCCTACGCATTCCTACAATAAAAGTCTACACAGTTTGTTGCCTGCATTATTCCTTTCTCCTATGTGAATATCGCTTTCTTTAGAAGTGTTTTTGAAATTTGGCGGTTGTCTTCGGCTGTTAAAGATTTATGAGTTTATTTATACTGTGATTGATGTAGAATTTGGTCGAATGTAAAATTATGGATGACTACAAATGGACCATCCATACTCCCCGTAACATAGCAATTCAGTAAAAAACGACCGAGAGAATAAGTACCAGGCTTAAATTCGTTTGAATAAAATTCTTCAAGACGCAGTCCTAGCATGGCCGTTGTTTAATGAGTGAAAAGAGTAAGAGATAATAGATATCCTGCAGTTTCATGGATGCTGCGGATATAAAACAATTGCCTTTCCTTCGTGGCGTATCTACGAGTTCAGAGGTGGTAAGTGTACCTGTTTCTTTACTGCCCACAAGGCGCTACACACAGAGGGGACAATCAGGGACAGACAAATTAATTAGGTCGATTATATCGACCCCAATGCGTAACTGCTACTTATTTAATCGACCCTGTATAAAGGAATACGAAAAATTGGACAAGAACGCAAAACAGCTAGACGGCTAGACGATACAAAAAGGGACAAGAAAAAAAAAAACACGGAGGAGGTCTTCGAAGTTTTCTTTCCTCAGTCGAGTTCCAGATCATATTTTGCAATTTCGGCTGGTTATACTCGAGATTGCTCCAATCTGGCCAGCCGCAAGGAAAAACTAAGCTAAGAGCAGCGAATGTATACGAAATCAAGGACGGGAAAAAAATAAAAGAAATGGTATACAAATACAAATGCAAATAACATGATATAAACAACAGCTGTCTTTATATATATATATATGTTGTTGTACTTGGGGATGGTCATATTGCCAGTTTAGCCAATAAAAACACACGCACTGTATATTTATTGGCTAAACTGGCAATATGACCATCCCCAAGTACAACAACATCTGTTTCAACACAAGATTTCACATCAAAAATCTTGCAAAACAAATATATATATGTGTGTGTGTGTGTGTGTGTGTGTGTGTGTTTGTGTGTGTGTGTGTGTGTGTGTGTTTGTGTGTGTGTGTGTGTGTGTTTGTGTGTGTGTGTTTAGCGATGCAAACAGGGAAATAGAACTCAAGACATTTTTATATATACATTTTTTAATATTGGTATTTGGCAGAAGCAACAATGTGGGGCAGGGCCGAGTAACTCAAGGGCAGAGAGTTTCATTGGTACTAACGCACGAAACTCTCGGAACTTGCATCACTCTGTTGCCTCTGCTCAATATTCATTTAAAGAAAACAAAACATATATATCTATGTATATATGAGTATGTACGTACATACATATACGACGGGCTTCTTCAGACTTTCCGACTACCAAATTAATTCACCAGGCGTTGATCGACCCAGGGTTATCGCGGGAGAAACTTGCCCAAGTCTCATTTCAATCTCACTACGTGATATTCAGTGAGACTTCCTGGAGATTTTCTTTTAACTAATGTCGACAGTACTCTTTTTTTTCCTTCCACTAAAATTTTACTTTATTTTTACACTTATCTTTCATATCTTATTGTTTACGTACATGTTGTTCTCGTAAACTTCCATTGATTTATTTTCAATTCTTGTTGTTTTGTTGCTGTCGCTAGGGTTTTATTTCTTACAATTCTTCTTTAATCTGTAAATCGTTTTGTTTTGTTTCAAGTCTATGTTGTTTCACCACTTCTTATTTCGTTTCTTTCTTTCAATGCATATTTACGAATAGTGCTGTCATTTTATTTGCGAAATATATATCTAATATATAGGTAAAATAACTGTATTTACCGAAAATACCTCTTCATAGAACTATGCAGGCCTATCATTACGTTATACACATATATATATACAAACATACATGGACATTGGAATATATGTACATCTGTTATACGGTCATGCTATTAAACACATCTGAAAAAAAAAAGAGACACAAACACATTTATATATATATATACACACACACATAATATGAATATAGGTATACAGATAGATATGTATACATATATGCATCTTGCATCTGTGTGTATATATACATATATATGTGTGTATATATATATATATATATATATATATATATATATATATATATATATTGGTGGGGGTGCAAGCTCTCCTTTTCTCTCCACCTCTGTCTGGCGTACATACGTATACACGTATGCACACGTGCGCTGA
>NC_142931.1:141618369-141630869 GCF_046866305.1 Octopus bimaculoides
TATCAAAAGGTTTCAAGTCCCGCCGAAGTTGACTTTGCATTTCATCCTCTCCGTGTCGATATAATAAGCGCCATAATTGACTTGCCCCCACCTACCGCCATTCAAAAAATCCCAGGCCTTCTGCCAATATTAGGGAGGAAAAATAATATTTATCTTTTTCCTCCCCTTCTTCTTCTTCTTCTTCTTCTTCTTTCACTCATTAGACTGCGGCCACGCTGGGGCACCACCTTGAATAATTTTATTCGCACGAATCGACCCCCACTAGATTTCTGCTTTTTCAAGCCTAGTGGTTATTCTATCGGTTTCTCAACCCCTCAATCCCTCAATCCCTTTGCCGAGCGGTTAAGTTACGGGGACGTAAACTCATACGCACACACACACACACATGTATTAATAAATGGCAATTTTCAAGCGTTGGTGGGTGACAAGCACATACACCCACACATATACATATATATACATACATAGATACATACCCACGAATTTTATATTTTATATATATATATATATATATATATATATATATATATATATATATGTATATATATATATATAGGGACAATTCCCCAAAAAACAACAGACGAAGATAGGTGGTGTAGAAAACAAATAGATGTATTAGTATAACGCTCGGTAACTGAAAAAGTCTTTAACGTTTCGAGCCTACGCTCTTCCACAAAAAGGAACACAGAAAGAAACAAGGAGAGAAACAAGGAGAGAAAAAAATGTGTGTAGTAGTTAGCGATCTATCATGGTGATATATATTAATATGAGTTTCTAGGATTATATTATCCGAGTGGATCCCGTGTTAGCTCTTAGTTATTTTCCAGGTTACAGCTAATTGCATCGATTAGTATTTAACATCTTGCCACACACCCTGTAAATTCCACCGATAGGTAAATCCGTGTTCGCTTCTCTGGATGGTAATATTATCTGGAGTGTCAATAAGCATTGACCCCAGTGGGTAACTGGTACTTATCTAATCGACCCCGAAAGGATGAAAGGCAAAGTCGACCACGGCGGAATTTGAACTCAGAACATAACGGCAGACGAAATACCGCTAAGCATTTCGCCTCGCGCACTAAAGTTTCTGCCAGCTCAACGCCTTTAGTGGATACAATATTCTTTTCTACTCTAGCTACTACGATTATGACACCGATTTACTCTTCACTGAACAAACTTGCTGGCAGAATTGTTAACATGGCAGGCAAAATTCTTTCGCCATTTGTTCCTGCTTTAAGTTCTGCGTTCAAATCCCGCCGAGGTCGACTTTATCTTTCATTCTTCTGGAGTCGATAAAATAAGTACCAGTTGAAAACTAGGGTCGATGTAATGAACTCAATCCCTCTCCTGAAAGTGCTGACCTTGACAGCGATATTAAAATCGAGGTTAAGGTGATGGGCTGGCAAAATCGTTAGCACGTGAGGCTAAAATGCATAGCGTCTTATCGTCCGTCATTACGCTCCGACGTCAAAATCCCCCAAGGTAGGGTAGAATTTGCTTTTTCGTCCCTTTGGAGTCGATAAAATAAATACCATTCGAGAACTACGATCGATATAAATGACTTACTCCCACCCCAGAAATTGCTCGCCTTGTGCCAAAATTTGAAACTGCGATTAAGGCGACGAGCAGGCAAAATCGTTAGAACGATTAAAATTGCATCATATTTGCTATCGCTATTCCGCTTGTGCTTCACTCTGCTTTGTCTAAATGTTTTTACGTAAGAAGTATAGTATCTGTACGATACACGATGGGCCGGTAATGCTTTATTGATATTCATTCTACTACATGTAATTGTAAGCAATGATGACAAACGTAAACTATTATCCACTACATTATGTATTGTTTTCTTTAAAGAATAACAAATATGAGATAAATGCATTTTTCTGAAATTTATCGTAAATATTAGTAATAAAATTCCTCTTAATTTCACTGGTATTATATTCAAATAAATTTTGAAAGGAATTATTAAAACATATTCTCTGAGGATAAACATATGAAAATATGTTTTCATAATATCTTTGCGCAATTTGCATATTACTTGTAAATGTATGAGAATAATATTAGAATAATATATATATATATATATATATATATAATAAAACATACATATATATATGTATATATATATACATATATATGTATGTGTGTGTATGCACACACATACACACATATATATGCATATGCATACATATATATACACACATATATATATATATATATATATATATATATATATATATATATATATATATATATATATATATATACAAGCGAGTACTTACATGTGTATAGATAGCTAGATACATACATACATACATACATACATACATAGAGAGAGAAAGAGAGAGAAGAAACAGAGAGTGAGAGAGAAAGAGAGATGAGCGTATGCATGTGTATGAGTATTCGAGAGTGTTTCCAACACCCGTTTGACCGTTTGACCGTTTGACCGTTTGACCCTTTGACCGCCGGTGATAAGTGGGGGTCGATGCAAATGAAACGAAGCGTTTTGCTCAATAAGAACGAATCGTCACTCCACCAAACCGCACATGCACACACATATACATGCACACACATAGACACACGCACACACACACACACACACACACACATACACACATCAAATGTCTTGATGGAAATGACGGTGTATCTGGGAAATGATCGCATGGAATGAGCATACTAAATGAATAACTTAAAAATATAAAGGATGTAAGGAACATATGTGGTGTAAGGCTGACGGTGTATGTTGTTGCTTTCTTTCTGTGGTTGTACACTGTCATTGGTTTTTGTTTGGCCCACGATTTAATACAGAGCTGTCATTGAACTTAGGAATGATAACAGAGCAACAATAATCCACCATTAGAGTCGAATATTTCAAATGTTTCATCGTGTGTAAATCAGAGGTACGCGAGAAAAAGACTGTATCCTCCGATTAATGAGAGACTGCCGAGAGCCTTCATGAGAAATAAAACAAGCTAGTTGGTGCATGCTTGGAATGGCTACACCAACTTGGTTCAGTGACTGCTTAGATAACGGAGTAAAGACCGTGTTGGTGCAAAGGACAACAGAACCCAGATGCTTTCTTAATAACTTTAACACTGTTCACCACCACTGGAAGAAACAGTGCTGCCAAGAAGTGCTATAATTATTGGGGTCTCTAGTCGATGGCTGATAAAGTGAATATATCGCAATACAAGCTGTAATATTTAAGCGTATTGCGATACTTATAGAGTGTTAATCGTTTTCAGATGTTGTTATTGACAATTAGTTTGTACAAAGCAGATGGGTCCCAACTAATTTTTTGTTGAAGATGGCGCCCTTATTTTACAAACTAATTTTTCACATGGAAAAATAAACAAGGGAGTGAAAGTCAACAAGGTGATAATCAATTAGATAGATATGCAGTCGACTTCAATGACACATATTTGGAGACAAGTGGAGTCGGCTATTATATGGTAATTTGGTCCAGTATAAATACTCTGTTGACACAACATCAAGACAAACAGCCGACGATTCATCATGCGATTTGGACGGGTCGTATAAGAGAGAAAGAAAACGAGACAGCGAGAGAGTGAGGTGGAGGGAGTTAAAAGAGAGAAACAGAGAGAAAATACAAAAGAGAGAAGAAATTGAATAAGTTAAGTTATATATTGGGCATGGGGGGAAAAACAGAGACGAAGTGAGAAAGAAGAGAGTAGAAAGCACCCATTTATGTACGATAAGTACGAACGATACAACGAAGAACAGATAGAAGAGCAAAAAAGGAAGGAAAGGTAGCTGTCTGTAGAAATAGATTTGTAGAACTGATGGAGAATGGTGTTCTGTGTCAGTAGATTATGTGATATATACATGTCTAGATGTTGAATAAATATATTCACGTACGTATACACATCCACACACAAGCACATACACAAACAAGCACATACACAAACACATATACTTGTGTGAGTATACAAGTGTAAATCCACGCATACATATATATATATATATATATATATATATATATATATATATATATATATGTGTGTGTATGTATGTATGTATGTATGTATGTATGTATGTGTGTTTGTATGTATGTATGTATTTATTGGTACAGAAAACACGAATATATGTATACACAAATAAATATACGCATATATATGATGTATACATTCAAGTATATAATGTATATATGTGCGTATATATGTATATATATATATATATATATATATATATAGATATATAGATATATAGATATATAGATATTTACAGATATATATATTTACATACATATATATATATATATATATATATACACATATATATATATATACACATATATATTTACATACATATATATACATGCACGTATATATTTACACACACACGCACACATATATGTGTACATACCGGCATGTGTGTATATATACCTATAAAGTTACGCATAAATATATGCATACACACATATAAGACACTCACACACAGACGCAACACACACACACACACACACACACAAGACACACACGCGCACTCACACCTTTCGTCAACACGCACAAAGCTACTCGTCTCTTATAATTGTAACTCTATACAACGTCACGTAATGACGTATCTTCTTGTATAAAGGTGTGTGCGCGTATGTGTGTGTGTGAGAGAGAGAGAGAGAGAGAGAGAGAGAGTGACTTTTCTCCATTATTGACAAATTGTAATGGCACAAACGAATCACCGACATCAATAAGCTAGAATTACAAGCAATAACGCTATGTAGCAGTCTATAGTCTACGAAATAGATGTCTACAATCTATAATTGTAGCCAAATTCATTTTGAATATTTATGTATATACATACATACATACATACATACATACATACATATACATATATATATCCATACATATACATCCATATACATCCATATACATACATATACATACATACATATATATATATATATATATATATATATATATATATATATATATATATATATATATATATATATATATATATATTGCTCTCAAGGTAACGTTATTAATATATGTATGTATGTACGTACGCATGTTGTACTTTTGTATGTTTGTGTGTATATTTGCTTGTATATATGTAAATGTATGTAATTTCATACTCAAACATATGCATACATACACATACGTATGAATATATAAACATCGTATCTAAAATACAATACACACACACACATATATATATGATCCATCTGTTCGAGTTTCTAAGTACTTATGTATATACATGTATACATACACACAGACTGTACCCTGTATTGTGTTTTCGTGTGTATTAATGTATGTATTTCTGCATAAATCTGCTTTTTACTCGTATACTGTGCATATATATATATATATATATTTATATATATATATATATATGCATATCTGCGCAAACTCGTTCACCCTTCTCTCTCTCTCTCTCTCTCACACACACACACACACACACACACAAGCGCCAATTATATTCATATGTATATTTAACAACGAACGGACAAACACTCAAACAATAGTTCGCAAGACAAAACAAATGGCGCTGCACACGGTACACACATGCATACATACACACAAATTTGCACACTCACACACACACACACACAAACGTACATTCATACATACATACAAACATATACATATATATATATATATATATATATATATATATATATATAGATAGATAGATAGATAGATAGATAGATAGATAGATACATATATATATATATATATGTATTTGTATATGTATGCATACGTACATATCTTTTTCTGTTCTTGTATTTTCTACTTTAACTGTATGTATGTATGCGTGTAGATATATATATATATATATATATATATATATATATATATATATATATATATATATATATATATATATATATATATATATATATATATATATATATATATATATATATATATATATATATATATATATATATATATATATATATATATTTATATATATATATATATATATATATATATATATATATATATTTATATATATATATATATATATATATATATTTATATATATATATATATATATATATATATATATATATATATATATATATATATATATATATATATTTATATATATATATATATATATATATTTATATATATATATATATATATATATATATATATTTATATATATATATGTATGCAATAACTCCCCAATTGTCATAATATATGCATACATACATATGTGTGCGTGCGTGTGTGTACATAAAGAGAAACTTACACGTCACATACACCCATTCCTTCGCCACACACAAACGTATATATTTATTCATTTCAAAGTTATGTCTTTATCTAAGCGTTCATATATATGGGGGTGTATGTCTGTGTGTATGTATATACATTATATATATATATATATATTATATATATATATATATATACACACACACACACATTCGCTTGTTTGTGGTACATTCATACAACAATCTTGTAATTCTAGAATTGGTATCTAAACTGTGATGTAAAGTATTTTTTTTAGCATTTTTTTGAATAATATATTTGTGTTGTTTGTTATTTTTTCCCGATGCCATTAGAGAATATTACACTTTCCAATTATACCATATTGCTTGAAATTACAAAGAAATGTCTGCTATAACATACAACAGGACAATTAATTTGTATATAGAATTATTTGCAATTATATGTTTTGTGTGACCAAGAAGCATTATAGTGTGTGCCGGATACTTCGGGGTCGGCCAAGTTCAGAGGTGAATTGATTGTGATTTGAACTTCATTATAAAAAAAACTCCCTATTGAATTGCGTACGATTTCTGTTTTACTATATCTTGTCCTGATGCACCTGGACACATCAGTGAGGTTTGCTGGGGTCATTAGTTGTTTTGGGTCTTTCAAACTCAGAGACCCTCACCCTGTGACCGAGCTGGGGTTGTTCGAACCCTGGCTTGTAACCAGTTTGCACTGCTCTTGGTAACACTACGCCTGGTAGTTCTACGCCATCCAGGTTTCACATCTCCTGATCCACCTTAAAGCAACCTCTGCTACCTCCATAGCTCCCGTGATGCCAAACATGTCGTAAGTTCCGCTCGCTGGCGGGCTTCCAAAACCACGGTATTGGACCTTGATCGTATCGCAGTTTTCTGGTCACCCATTACTTTGGTATACGAGGAGATGCTGAAAAGTTCCTGTCTTTATGTGTGTCGCGAAAGGCCTGGTTTGAGGCCCAATCTTCGGAGTTCTTTTACAGGGCTTAGAAAAACTGAAGGACTGCTGCAATAAGTGTGCGAATCTGAGAAGGGAATATGATGAATAAAATCATAATTAACAGATCCTCCTGTATTTTCTTTTTACCAAAAAGCCAGGAATCTTTCAACACCACTTCGTAATTCCACTAAGTCAACATATATTCTCCTCTTACTCTCGTTTGCCCCCTTGATGCGGTTATCCCTGAGAACAGACTCACTGGTTCTTTCGCTGGTTCTTCCTGTACATAATAAGCTTCCTAAATATACTTTTCATTCACATAATTTGGTTCTGAAGATGAAGAGGTCAGATTTCGGTAACTGGCTATATTTTGACCATTCGGCATTACTTCACTTCTCAAGCATCCCAGCCGCATTTCACAACAATTTTCACTGGATTCTCCAGTTTGAAATGTTCCCTATTGATAAGTTAGTATCCAATAACATAGGGCGGCGAGCTGGCAGGATCGTTAGCACGCCGGGCGAAATGCTTAACGGTATTTCGTGTGTCTACGTTCTGAGTTCAAATTCCGCCGAGGTCAACTTTGCCTTTCAGCCTTTCGGGGTCGATAAATTAAGAACCAGTTGCGTACTAGGATTGATCTAATCGACTGGATCCCTCCCCAAAAATTTCGGGCCTTGTGCCTAGAGTAGCAAAGAATATCCAGTATTATAGTTTTTGTGTACCTGTACCTGTGCGTGCATGTGTGTGTGTGCGTTTGTGCGTGTATGTGTGTGTGTTAATATGTGCACAGGTGTGTGCGCGTATGTGTGGGTGTATTTTGCAACAAATGAAAAGGTCTTAATATCTATTTCCAATAAACTATTCCTTACAAAGAAGCGCTTACGATTTTCAAGCCATTTTATCCCGAATGACTTTATTGACACGACTTGCTTAAGATTTCTTTTTTCTTTAATTTCATAATCTCTTCTTTATTTTCATTTAATATTTTCTAATTATTTCCGTTTTTATTTACACATTTTTCAAATTAAACCCTCTCTTTCCACCATACTACGTATAAAAGCTGTTTCTTCGCACCCACCACTACTCACATTTATATAATATCTCTTCTCAATATTCACCTTCCTTTCAATAAGTTTCGTTGTTTTTTGAGGAAGATAGTTCCAAGTTTCCCTTGATGTTACCATGGATACAGAAAACATCAGATTGCTATGCCACACGCTGGGATTTCCGTTGATCTGTGTTTATTAATTTTCCTGTGGTTTTTCCGTCAATTTTTGTTATTTCTAATATATTTTCATCAATATTGATTCCAGTTAATCTCTAATCATATATATATCCTTCTATATTTACTATATCTGTGGAAATGTTAGTTTGAGGTTATATGTTTGTTGCGACAGAGTTTCCAAGAGACTTTGTGTGATCTTCGCTCATGTTTTAGGGTTTTATTAGTTTCTTCCGTTTTCTATGCTGCTGTTATTTCTTCTTTCGAGCTTCCTAGGTCCTGTGATCTTTTCATTTAGTATCTAGGGCACGTGAAAGCCTATAGCTAAGTGATTACAGTATTCGACTCCCGATCGTAAGGTCGTGAGTTCAATTCCCGGCGACGTGTTGTGTCCTTGAGCAAGACACTTTATTTCACATTGCACCACTCTACTCAACCAGCAAAAAGGAATAGTACTTGTAATTCAAAGGACCGGCCTTATCACATTCTGTGTAACGCTGAATCACCCTGAGAATGACGCTAAGTGTACATATATCTGTGGGGTGCTCAACCACTTGCACATTATTTTCACGATTAGGTTTTTCCGTTGATCGGATCAAATGAAATCCCCGTCGCTGTAACCGAAACGACCGAGTGCCAATATTAAGGACCTATTTATTGTATTTGTGATCGTAGAGACTTATCTGTTTTATGTACGTTGGATGTTGTCGTGTTGCCTTGGCTGGTTTGCATGAGTCTGTCTTTGCGCTCACGGTCTTGGGTTCAAATCTAGCTCCAGGTAGCACATAGTGTCCTGTACCAAAGGACTTCATTTCATATTTTTCCAATCAAATCAGCTAAAAATAAGTACCAACTTACGGCTTGTACACCCCTTTAAACTTCTCCAGCCCCCTCAATCTTTTGTCCGAGTTTGAGAATTTGCACAATTTTACTCTACACAAGAATATTTCAGTTTTCAATTCACATCGATTTCCAAGTAATGGCTGACAACATGACAGCTTCGAAAGTTTTGGATAGAATGCTTTAATGACTACGTTCTCCCCATTTGCGATCTGGTTTCAAATAGCATCGCAATCAACATTGCCTTTTACATTTTTGGTGACCATAAATGGCTCAAACGTCTTTTTTCTCTTTCTCCTTCCTCCTCTCTCTCTCTCTCTCTCTCTCTCTCTCTCTCTCTCTCTCTCTCTCTCTCTCTCTCTCTCTCTCTCTCTTTCACACTCGATTGCACCTAGAATACAAAGGTTCAGCCTTATAACAGTATACAGCCTGTAAACGTCTCTCAAACTAGTGTCAAATTAGTGTACCTGCGAAATATTCAACCAATTATACACTAATTTCCATTGGCTGAACAAATTCTGTTTGCTGAACAAAATGCTCATCGTCGATGCCGACGGAGAACACACAGCATTTTCACAAGCCTTTTGAAATAATAAAAAAATATTCATACTTTCTGCTTCAACCCTTCTCTCTCTCCGTTTTATGCAAACATCTACTTCAAATATATGAAAACAACGCACTCTTTTTAAGTAGTGCATTTTTAGCATCTCTATAAACTACGTTTTTACTTCATGTACTGTATGCACGATAATGAATGCCATGGATTAGATAAATCTACATACATCTTTCCTTTGAAGCCAACAAACTAGTTGGATATTGCGGCAGGGATGTTCCAGAGATAGAAATTCCAAGGAGTTTTTTTTTTCCGTTTTAACTTTAGTATATAAACTGCGTACAACATTGACCAGAGAGAAATTCTTTATTGCTAAGATGTTCTTCAGAAGTGGATTGATATAAGTGGATTGACATGAAAGAAAGCGTGAATTCTTGGAATACATACAACCACAACCTCCATACACATCATAGTATATACGACACCAATTTTCATCAGTCATTTTCCTCAATACTACTACTACTACTTCTACTACTACTACTACTACTACTAATAATAATAATAATAATAATAATAATAATAATAATAATAATAATAATAATAATAATAATAATACTTATGTGTGTGTGGGTGTGTGTGTGTGTGGGTGTGTAGCGAAGGTTCTTGGCTTAATGGATAGGGGTGTTGGACTCACGACCGTAAGTTTGTGGTTTCGATTTCTGGGCCCGGCGATGCGTTGTGAGCAAAACACTTCATTTCACGTTGTTTCAGTCCACTCAACCGGTAAAAATGAGTAATCCTGTGACGGATTATTCATTACGTGCAAGAGACACCGGGAAACCGGGCTTATGCCCCTTACGGAGTAACGTGGACTAGCTGGCACATGAGGAACTGAACTGTACCCGTACAGACTTTACAAGACGGTTGAACTAGACAGATTTATCAAAAAGTTACAAAACTCTGTAATATAATCTAATATGGTAAAAAATGGAATCTTTTTTTAAATAACTTGCAACCCGATCTTAATCACCAAAATATTGATTTGTGCGTTTAGCAAGATAATCAATTGAATCTCATTAGTAATATTTATTTTTATCGAAGACGGTGAGTTGGGGGAATCATTAATGCAACGGATAAAAAGCTAAGCGGTATATCTTCTGCCTCACTATTTTTTCCGTTGAAATTCGGCCAAGAAAGGCGTTGCCTCTCATCCGTGCGTGGTCGATAAAATAAGCATCACTTACGTACTAGGGTCGAGGAAATCGACTAACCCCCCCCCCCCCCCCGCACCTCTTTCTCACAAAAATTTCAGGTTTTGTGCCCATAGTAGAAAGAATATGCATTTCATCCAGAGCGGTAAGCTGGGAGAATCGTTAGCGCGTCGGACAAAATTCTGAACGCCATACCTACCGCTTCTTTACGGTCTGAGTTGAAATTCTGCAAAGATTGACTTTACTTTTCATCATTTCTGAATAATTGAATAAATACCGGTCATCTATTGGAGTCGGTGAAATTGGTTATCTCCTTCCCCTAAAACTTGGCCTTATACAAAATTTGCAACATATTATTTATTTTATTGAGCAACTCAAGTAGGATTTGAACGCAAAATGGGCTGCACAGGAGTGGCTGTGTGGTAAGTAGCTTGCTACCAACCACATGGTTCCGGGTTCAGTCCCACTGCCAGGCACCTTGAGCATGTGTCTCCTACTATAACCTCGGACTGACCAAAGCCTTGTGAGTGGATTTGGTAGACGGAAACTGAAAGAAGCCCGTCGTATATATGTATATGTATATATATATGTGTGTTTGTGTGTCTGTGTTTGTCCCCCCACCGATGCTGGTGTGTTTACGTCCCCGTAACTTAGTGGTTCAACAAAAGAGACCGATAGAATAAGTACTAGGCTTACAAAGAATAAATCCTGGGGTCGATTTGCTCGACTAAAGGCGGTGTTCCAGCATGGCCGCAGCCAATTGACTGAAACAAGCAAAAGAGTAAAAGAGTATACTAAATCCTTTCTACCAAATGCCACACGTGTGGGTTTGAAATGTTTGTAAGGCCAGCAAGTTCGTGGTAGGGAAGAAGTCGGTTACATCGACCACAGTATTCAGCTGGTACTTGTTTTATCGAAACGGAAAGGATGAAAGGCAAATCGACCTCGGTGAAATTTGAACTCCGAACATAAAGACGGACGAAATGCCGCTGAGCATTCTGCCTGCTTGCTGCATTAAAAGCCACACGTATTGCCAAGAGGTTTCATAACTTGCCTCTTCATAGCTCCATTTGACTTCTTAATAAATGAGGATTCCTTACATAGGATCAAGGTTTATAGTTAGTTGTTTGAAAGGACGATTCCAGTACTATTCCAAATGGGGTTTCGTACCCCTCATCACACAATAAAATCTATCCTTGGAAAATCTTAATTCAAGATTGCAGGTGTAGGTAAAATTATAAATTGGAAAACTTATAGTTGCCAATGCACGCAAATCTGGACAGAACGTTCCACCAATGTTGTCTAAAGGAGAGACAAGAATCGATGCAGCCTCACACCTATGACGTCATAAGCATTGCTCGTTACATTATCGATACTATTACAGATCAAGTCCATCATAAGACTAAGAGGAAAAACTGAGAGTTCCATCGAGATTCGAACACTTCTCCACTGTTTGAGCCGCTCCTCTTTATAGAATCGTCGGGATTCGAACACGGGTTGTAGAT
>NC_142931.1:141635869-141648369 GCF_046866305.1 Octopus bimaculoides
ATCGTATATTTTCATACTCTACTTCCTATATAGAATACTCCCCATTTTCCTTCTTCCCTTATCTAAAGGCTATAAATACACGTCTTTAATTAGAGACACATTTGAACCTAAAAGCAAAGTATAAAAATATTATTTCAAAATTTGGCACAAAGCCAGCCTTTTTGAGTGCAGAGAGAAGTCGATTACATTGATACCAGTGCTCCATTGGTGCATATTTGATCGACCTAGGAAGGATGGAAGGTAACCGATTACGCTGGTATTTGAACTCAGAACGTAAAGAGTCGGAAGAAGCACATCTAAGTATTTTGTCCGTGTCTACAAGCATCTTCACTGGCTCCAAGAAGCTGGTACTGTATATCGAGAAGAGAGAAAATCATTGGGTATATATTTCTCACTGCAAAGTATAAAATATACAATAATCCCGCGCATTATCACGGTTCACCTATCGCGCACTCAGTACATCGCAGATTTTCCTGGCTAATATATGTAAATTTATATTACGGGCTCCTCAGTATATCGCGGGTTTCTACGAACGATAGGTAATCTTTTTTTTTTTTTTTTAGATTTTAATTATTTCTGTGGGAGGTTTTGGAATGTAACACTCGCGATAGACGAGGGATTACTGTATTCAGAAAAATGCTCATATAATCTCGAGTAGTTTTAAAACTGAAGCTTAACTTAAATTTTATGCTATTAAGCGGATGAGATATATTTCTTTGCAAGACTGGATAGGGGGCTCTGAATCTCATATAACATATTCGATGACAGAAAACCATTTTCGACACCGAGATAATCTGTGATGTGTGCAATAAAGTACTATAATAATCTTTTCTATTATAGGCACAAGGCTTGAAATTTATGGGGAAGGGGTCAGTCGATTAGATTCAAGTCCAGTACACAACTGGTACTAAATTTATCTACCACGAAAGGATGAAAGACAAAGTTGACCTTGACGGAATTTGAACTCAGAACGTAGCGACGGCCGAAATAGGACTAATCATTTCGTCCAGCGTCCTAACGGCCTTAAAATACTATAATAATCTTTTCTACTCTAGGCACAAAGCCCGACCTTTTGGGGGCTGGGGGGCCAGTTAATTAGATCGACTCAGTACGCAACTGGTTCTTAATTTATCGACCTCGAAAGGCTGAAAGGCAAAATTGACCTCGGCGGAATTTGAACTCAGAACGTTAAAACAGACGAAATGCCACTATGCATTTCGCCCGGCATGTTAACGATTCTGCCTGCTCGACGCCTTAGAATATTATAATAACGCCGTTTTATATAATAAATTGCGGAGATGCGTGGCTTAGTGGTTTGGGTGTCAGCATCATGATCATAAGATTGTGGTTTCGATTCCTGGACCGGGCGACGCGTTGTGTTCTTGAGCAAAACACTTCATTTCACGTTGCTCCAGTCCACTCAGCTGGCAAAAATGAGTCACGCTGCGATGGACTGACGTCCCGTCCAGCTGGGGAACACATACGCCATTGAAACCGGGAAGCCGGGCCCATGAGCCTGGCTAGGCTTTAAAAAGGGTGCATTTATTTAGTGGAGGCACAATGGCCCAGTGGTTAGGGCAGCGAACTTGCGGTCGGAGGATCGCGGTTTCGATTCCCAGACCGGGCGTTGTGTGTGTATATTGAGCGAAAACACCTAAAACTCCACGAGGCTCCGACAGGGGGTGGAGGCGATCCCTGTTGTACTCTTTCGTACCAACTTTCTCTCACTCTTTCTTCCTGTTTCTTGAGTAAAAAGCTGCGATGGACTGGCGACCCGTCCAGCTAGGGGGGAACCCATACGCCATGGAAACCGGGAAACCGGCCCTGTGCTTCACAAGGGGCTAAGAGGATTTCCATTTCCATAGGTTATAGCTACAGATGAGGTCAAGTGTGACATAGCGGTTAGCGTGTTACACTCACGATCGCGAAATCGTGGTTTCGATTACCGGAGAGTAAGGTAATTGTGTTCTCGAGCAAAATACTTCATTTCACGTTGCTGTTCGATCTCCTCAGCACCTCACGTCTAGTACACCGTACATCTATACAGGCAGCGTAGATTTGATGAATGGAGTGAGCTAATGTACAACAGAAACATACAAACATTTGCTCGTTATAAACAATTCATCTAAACAGGTTGTTCAGCAAGGAATTCCGGAACTTTACCCTCATTTTCTGTCTACAACAGGAAGGTCCATGATTGCTAATAAATTAGGGACATGTCAAAAGAAAGAAATAATAATTAAACTGGGATTCCGAACCTGTGCCGCGCTCTCTATGGACAAATTCTCATACAAGAACTGCTGACCTTTCATGAATCTAGCACCATTAAACTCACCATTACAGCACTTCTCATTTTGATCAACAACGTCATATTATGGCAGTGTTCCTTTGATATGAATAACAACATATGAACAGAGGAGTCAACACACAGGAAGAGATCAATATAAATAGCTTTGGCTGAAGCTAATAATGATGACAAAGTGAAACTACTTTTTTTTATAAATACACGAAGTGAGCTCAATACGGATGAGACATTTTTTTTTTATATATTTTAAATTTCTGATTAAAGTTCTAGATCTCCTTCGATGTTATTACTTTATCTAAATAATCCGAGAGTTCTAAGGTCTTTTAAGTCATAATTCTTCTCTATTTTGTTATATTTTATGTATTTTCTTTGAATCTTTTTTTACTTTTTTTTATCGATGTTTATATTGTTTTGATGGAATTCTAATCGATAGATCTAATGTGACAGATTGAGAGATCAATACTGATGAAATCACACATGATATGATGAAACGACAGCAAGATTCGTTCATGTCAACCGGTAGACAGGATTTTATGTACACACACACATACATATATACATAGACATACACGCTCACGAATACGCAAACACACATATATACTTATATACATATATATATATATATATATATATATATATATAAGCATATATATATATATATATATATATATATATATATATATATATATATATATATATATATATATATAAGCATATATATATATATATATATATATATATATAAGCATATATATATATATATATATATATATATATATGTACATACACACACTCTTAAACATACACATAAATACATACATATATACATATACATATATATATATATATATATATATATATATATATATATATATATATATATATATATATATATATATACGTACATTCACACAGGTATATATACCACACATCTCTATGAGTGTATGTGTTTGAAAGAGAGAGTGGAAGAGGGAGAAAGAAAGCGAGAGAGAGAGACAATGCACGTAATACAAAATGACTGCCAATCAGATTATTGTAGCATATCTACCGATGTTTTTGTGTGTTAAGTATTAAAGTCCAGACATCGTTGACGAATACAATCATAAGATAATAATATGAAATATCTATTTTGCTCTAGATCGGTTTGTGAAATGTATTCTCAGACACGTTTATATTTATATCTTTGTCTGTCTTATAATAGTTTATATTTGTATACACTCACGTCTGAATATTCTTTTCTACTCTTAGAACAAGGCCCCAAATTTTCGAGGAGGCGGCCTGTCGATTAGATCGACCCCTAATGCAACTGGTACTTAATTTATCAACCCGGAAAGGGTGAAACGCAAAGTCGACCTCGGCGAAATTTGAACTCAGAATCTGAAGACAGACGAAATACCGCTAAGCATTTCGCCTCGCGTGTTAACGTTTCTTATTTCTTTATTGCCCACAAGGGATTAAAGATAGAGGGGACAAACAAGGACAGACAAAGGGATTAAATCAATTACATCGACCCCAGTGCGTAACTGGTACTTAATTTATCGACCCCGAAAGGATGAAAGGCAAAGTCAAGCTCGGCGGAATTTGAACTCAGAACATAAACACAGACGAAATACCGCAAAGCATTTCGCCCGGCGTGCTAACGTTTCTTATTTCTTTATTGCCCACAAGGGGCTAAACATAGAGGGGACAAACAAAGAAAGACAAAGGGATTAAGTCGATTACATCGACCCCCAGTGCGTAACTTGCTGCAAGTATGAGGAAGGGGTGGTTAAGCAGTTACGGTCGACCTCAAGAGACAAGGTAGTGGTACCAATAATTGTCGGAACCCTGGGAACAGTGAGTAAAAATCTTGAGAAGTACATGGAACAAATAGGGACTGCAATAAGGGTGGAGACTTTCAGAAAACAGCACTGCTCGGAACTTCTCGAATACTCTGGACAGTGGCAGATCTACCAAAAACTAATGAATCTTAAGCTTCAGGGCCCCTAATTTCGGAGGGGCCCTTCTGAAGCAACTTAATTTTTTTCATTCTATCATTTTTTTTTGTTTTTGTATTTTGTCATGCAGATTGCTGTTACCTGTCTTCGTGGACGTCATATCATACTCCTACGCAGTGTCTAGCCACGAGTTGTTCAGCTGCTGTTTCTGCCGGTGTGGAATAGCATAAAAGTAAAAGTACAAACGACTCGCAAATAATTCGCTTTACTTGAATTGTTTCGGAAACTTCTGCCCTGCCCCTCCCATTGTCAAATATGTCTACTACTACATCAACACGGTAGAGATAAGAATTCTTATTTTCACACCATTGTTTAATGACCAATGAAAGGGTTTGCCTCCTAATTTTGGACTTACAATCTGTTCAGTAACAAAGCATTTTTTCTACTTTAAAAATTGTTTGAATATCACCCTGTACAAAATGAAAAATTCTTCATTTATGACTATGTGTTAAGTTGTGGACCCTTATCTTGATCGATCTCTTTCTCACTTCAGCTAATGAAAATATTACCCCAATTTTTTTTTCACAAAGGTCGAAGCCCCAAGAGGAATAGCAATGTCCTCAAGAAAGTACTTAAGCGGATATCAGAAACGCCAAACTCAAGGAAAAGCAATCTGATGAAATTTCTAAATGTCAAAAACTATCAAACTATTTTACAACGACAAGTAAAAGTTTGTCATTACCTGCAACTGAAATAAGCCGTGCAAGCACCAGTGAAGTCAATGATAGTGTGCAAACCATGAGTGCTCTGTTTACTGTTGACACTTTTGGTGCAGATGATGATCATGGTTGTCAAGAACTTCGAGAAAAGTAGAATAGTTTCTTACAGCTGTTTCAGCCAAGGGGTCATAGTACCCCACTTTACTTCCATCCCTTCTGTGAACTGAAGTATTTGGTAGATAAAATTAAGGTAAATAGGTGTGCCTCTGGGCTTCATAAGAGAGTTTAGAAAGTTCATAAGGTTATAAATATAAGTACATACAGATATACACACTTCTACATATACATATATAAATACATAACCATATATATATATATATACATATGTATATGCTTACATATATATGTGTGTGTGTGTGTATATATACTTTCCTAGTAGAAATAAAAGCAGCAAATTTATACTATTTCTTCTCAAATTGAAAATAAAATTTCGAAGCTTATTGGGTTCCTAACAGAAGTGTCTACAGTACTTGACCAATTCTAGAAAAAAATGAGCAACAGGTTTGTTTATATAGTCAACAAATCTAGTACATAGAGAAAACTGAAGCAACTAATTTGCATATTATAGGCGTTTAACATTTTATTTCATATCAGCCGCCTGTCAATGGGGATCTCAGTACACACAGTATGAAGGGATGACATTATATATGTAAAGCTATGTAGTATTACGACCATTGCAAATTTAGCTATTTATCCGTAGATTGAAAAACTGACGGGCTTCTGCACAGTTTTCAGTCAACTAAATTTAGTCATAAGGTATTGGGCGGTCTGGAGCCCTTTGTTCAATTTGTCGTGCACTGGGACTGAACTCACAACCACGTAGATGCAAATTGCATGTCTTAACCATACAGCTATACCCGTACCGTGTGTGTGTGTTGTGTGTTGGTACTCCGTCGCTTGCGATGTCGAGGGTTCCAGTTGATCCGATCAACGGAACAGCCTGCTCGTCAAATTAACGTGCAAGTGGCTGAGCACTCCACAGACACGTGTACCCTTAACGTAGTTCTCGGGGATATTCAGCGTGACACAGAGTGACAAGGCTGACGATATATACGTACACACACACGCATGCGCACGCACATACATAAGTTTATATTTGTTGGATAACTTGCAATGGACATTAAGTACAAACGTTTTACAGAAACAAAACATGAGTTTATTCCATAGTGTGATTAAGACAATCTACATTAAAATACTTCACTTCATGAAGTGTCTGATTCATTAGTCACAGCTTATATGAGGATGATGGTTTCAAAACCATGTGAAGGCGCATGACTCAGTGGTTAGAGCGTCGAGATTACGATCGTGAGGTTGTGAGATTGAATCCCGGACCGGGCTGTGCGTTGTGTTCTTGAGCAAGACACTTTATTTCACGTTATTCCAATTCACTCAGCTGTAGAAATGAGTTACGACGTCACGGGTGCCAAACTGTATCGGCCTTTGCCTTTCCCTTGGATAATACTGGTGGTGTGGAGACGGGAGGCCGGTATGCATGGGCGACTGCTGGTCTTCCATAAACGACCTTGCCCGGACCTGTGCTTGGGAGGGTAACTTTCTAGGTGTAATCCCATGGTCAGTCATGACCGAAGGGGGTCTCAGCAGCAGCAGGTTTTAAAAAAACACAAAAAAAGAAAATGAAATACTTTTATTCATGATTACGACCAAAATATAAATTGCAAGAACTTAGTAATAAGCTAACAGAAAAATAAGATGTGGATTTTATGGATATTTTCCATCGTAATTATAAATTCGAATTTCTAAGGTCGTCTCATGCTCAAAGCGGATGATTATCTTCCTCGTATTAGCTGCGATCACTAGAGGGAACCACATGTATGTAGTATGCTGTTTTTTTATTGCAAATTTTGGACTCAGTATAAGACTAGTTTAGCTGTTAGAAAATTACTATTTGTAAATCTCAGAACGAGAGATATTCAGCAACAGTACTTTGGAGTAAAGATTATTTGCCAACATAACATGGCAGTCCTAGTTTAGGACGAATGTTGCTGTAATTTAGCCCCAGGAGACTTCTAGTTTAGCTGTAGTCAAATTTGCATTCATATCACACAATGAGACTAAAATCGTATGTTTATCAAATAGGCATGTCTTGCTTAGATTTTACATTATAAAAAAAGACACTCTCCAATGCATTGCTATTATGAATTGCTGTAGATTTCTAGTATATCCGTGGACAGAAGATGGATATTTTTGTCCTATGAGGAAGAGTAAACTTTTCAGATCTGCCCATGGAGACCTCACACGGCGACTCTAAAATTGTATGTTATCAAAAAGGGATATCTTACATCGCTTTTCAACACACATACACACACAAGCACATATATATACGCACACAATTTATACTTACATACACAGATACATACGAACACACAGTATAATATAATGTATATATTTATACACTCACATCTACGTATTTAGATACAGACAAAAGATACGTAAAAAGAGGAAAAATATCGGGTAATGAACAGGGATATAAATATATCGTGGCACTCCGTCGGTTACGACGACGAGGGTTCTAGTAGTTCCGATCAACGGAACCACCTACTCGTCAAATTAACGTGTAAGTGGCTGAGCACTCCACAGACACGCGTACCCTTAACGTAGTTCTCGGGGAGATTCAGCGTGACACAGAGTGTGACAAGGCTGGCTCTTTGAATTACAGGCACAACAGAAACAGGAAGAAAGAGTGAGAGAAAGTTGTGGTGAAAGAGTACAGTACGGTTCGGCAGCACCCCCTGTCGAAGCCTCGGGGAGCTTTAGGTGTTTTCGCTCAATAAACACACATAACGTCCGGTCTGGGGATTGAAACCGCGATCCTACGACCGCGAGTCCGCTACTCTAGCAACTGGGCCATTGCGCCTCCACACGTATAACATATAATATGTATGTATGCATTCGTTATCTAACTACACATGTCTCATGTCTTATTTTCTACTCTAATCTACACATTTACATCTTTCTACTTTTCCCTATTTCTTTCCTACTAAGTCCCCCGCCATGTTGTCTTCATCCTCTTACTATTCCCTGCTCTTTTAGTCCGCTTACTCCTACCTCTATTGAGCACTTTCTGCCATTGTTTGTTTAAATAGATTCTATTTTTCCTAATGTATTGAAGTCACATGGCTATTTTCAATGAAAGACTATTTCGTCCATCTTGTTTCTCGTGTTTTTTTTTCTCATTGTATTTTTCTCGTCTTTCCATGTAAATCTACGTGTTTATTCCAAAAGTTTTTAATATCTCCTGGATTTTATTTGTTGTTGAGGTTAAAACATTTCGATGCCACCTTTTATGCGTGCATAGCCATGTTGTTAAGCTAAGCTGTGTGTGTGTGTTTGCATGTAACTTTACTTAATCTATTTACAAGAACGCATGCGTGTCTCTTTGTAAGATGTTTCCATGTGTGCATGTGTGAGTGTATGTATTAATATCTGAGACTGTCTGTGCGAATACGCTTGTTTGTGACCATGTTGTATTTTTGATTTGTAGAAGCATGTGTATTATTAGTTTCGTTCGGTATATGTGAGAGAACGCTTCCGTGAATGAGTGTTAGCATGAGAATATATTATTTTCTACTCTAGGCACAAGGCTCGAAATTTTTGGGGAAGGGTCCAGTCGATTAGATCGACTCCAGTACGCAACTGGTACTTAATTTATTTACTCTCAAAGGATGAAAGGCAAAGTCGACCTCGGTGGAATTTGAACTCAGAGAGTAAACACAGACGAAATACCAATTTCTTTATTATTTATAAAAGAGTAAACGTAAAGACAGACGCTAAGCATTTCGCCCGGCGTGCTAACGTTTCTTATTTCTTTACTGCCCACAAGGGGCTACACACAAAGGGGACAAACAAGGACAGACAAACGGATTAAGTCGATTATATAGATCCCAGTGCGTAACTGGTACTTATTTAATCGACCCCGAATGGATAAAAGGCAAAGTCGACCTCGGCGGAATTTGAACTCAGAACGTAGCGGCAGACGAAATACCACTAAGCATTTCGACCGGCGTGCTAACGTCTCTGCCAGCTCACCGCCATTGTGTCTGAATGTCTGCTTATGAATATCTATGACATGCTACACGAGGAGGGGCTGAAAAATTTTGGGCCTTAAGGGTATCGCTTTAGGCTTGGTTAGAGACCCAGTCTTCCGAGTTCTTTTACAGAACTCGGAGATGGGAATTTGTTGAATAAAAATCCTAATTAACTGATCCTCCTGCATTTTCATTAACCTAAAGCCAGGAACTTTTCAGCACCCCCTTCACATGTGTATTAAATGCATTTGTGTATGTGTGTCTATCTGAACCGTGGGCGTACTTGTGTGTGTTAAAAATTATTTAGATATGAGCATGTATCTGTGTGCTTCGAGTATTTCTACTAATGGACCTATACGTATGTACTGGTAACTTTGGTGCATGGATGTGTCGCTCGCATGTGCAACTGCGTATATTGCGGTCGCATTCACAAACCATTCCGTTTATATCACACTCCGACAGTGTATGTTTTTTTTTTATTTGTTCTTCTTTTCCCTTTGTTCTGCCTTTGCTGTTTATTTCTCTGAATTGTTGCCAGAATTGAGATTACTACATTGTACCTGACTTTTTTCCTGTGTATTTGTCAATTCGAACTACACGGTCACGGCATGATATTACGCAAACTACCTACTTTATGAACTCCGATCCTCTGCCGTTATTATTGTTTTTGATCTCGCAACGATGACTGGTCAGTCGATCTAAGCAACATTTTGTTTTAGAGCGTAATGGTTTGTAAGGTACGGGTATAGTGGAGGCGCAATGGCCCAGTGGTTAGGGCAGCGAACTCGCGGTCATAGGATCGCGGTTTCGATTCCCAGATCGGGCGTTGTGAGTGTTTATTGAGCGAAAACACCTAAAGCTCCACGAGGCTCCGGCAGGGGATGGTGGCGAACCCTGCTGTACTCTTTCACCACAACTTTCTCGCACTCTTTCTTTCTGTTTCTGAATAATATCTATAAGATTGTATAAGATTACAAAAGAATATATTAGACTTTAGAAGACATTAAAAAAGAACTTTATAAGAGGTATTGAAAGTGTCGTCCTTCATTTTCAATACATAAGTTGACTTTTCAGCACATGTTTTGAAATACGTCTGGGAGAGAAAAAAATTCACTGCGGAGAGACTTTTTGAACACCCTATAGAACCAAAGTACTGTACTTAATTATCAGCAAATATATTGTTTTTGCCCTTCCTTTTATTTGCTGTCTCACTCTCCTCTTTCTCATTTTCCTCCTGTGGGACTTAGATTTCCTTCTTTCCTCCTCTTCATCATCATTAATCATTCACCTGTTCAAAGTATTTTCTTCAGTTCGTGCCAAACGTCCATACTTGTTTCCTCACTGTTGGTTAATCCTTGTTTCAAATGTTCTGAGGAATATAAAGCTTTCCTTTCATAAGTCCCAAGCTATTCCGCTGGTTGTAACATTGGGAATATATGATGCATGGCCGCTTGAGGAATGTGTCTTGTATACTACGTGTGACACACACGACAAGCAAGAGAAAACGCTAGCGCAACACGATATGTATGTACACACAAACACACACACACACACACACACACATGCATACATACATACGTACATACATACATAAGTTTTTAAACACTATATTAATACAAGTTGAACTCGAAGTAGATAAAGTTATGAATAATATCGTGTAAATATAGGCGCATGAATATTGGGTTAAAAACCTTTGGTCGGAAAAAAAATCAAATGCTTCCCACGGAACTCGAACCCAACTTCGTTAAACTTGACATATGTTCTACATTGTCATGTTTACAGAATATGTGGGTTCAAAGGCGGCGAGCTGGCAGAAACGTTAGCAGGCCGGGCGAAATGCTTAGCGGTATTTCGTCTGACGTTACGTTATGAGTTCAAATTCCGCCGAGGTCGACTTTGCCCTTCATCCTTTCGGGGTCGATAAATTAAGTACCAGTTACGCACTTGGGGTCGATGTAATCGACTTAATCCCTTTGTCTGTCCTTGTTTGTCCCGTCTATGTTTAGCCCCTTGTGGGCAATAAAGAAATAAGAATCGTTAGCACGCCGGGCGAATTGCTTAGTGGTATTTCGTCCGTCTTTATGTTCTGAGTTCAAATTCCGCCGAGGTCCAATATGCCTTTCATCCTTTCATTAAGTACCACTCAAGAATCGGGGTCCCAGTGATCGAATATTCCCCACCCGCAAAATTCAGGCCATATGCCTATACTTGGAAGGATTATTATTTAACTCGAGGCCAAACTGTCTGAATAGATCTATGATTAAACATATTTCATCCTCCACCATAGGACTACATTATCGATGTATTCTTCTGAGTAGTTTTTTAAGGAATTGGCTGCTGTTTCTAACAAGCCGTGAAAACACGAAAGTACTTAGGTTATTTGTGACGTTTATGAGTTATAGGTTATGCTGGCGATCGTTGAGGAATATGTCAGTCGCTATTTTAATAGTCTAATGAAAGTATTTGTAATGTTGATTTCATAACAGCTTTGTTGCTGTAAAGATGTTCGTGGCTTGGATGGATGCAGTGTGTTGAGTTAGTTTGCGTAACAAAGGAAAAACATTATGAAAACACCTTGAAAGATGTGTGAAGAAAACAGTGAAAAGAATTAGGAACGTGTTTTTCTAAATGGAACAGACTGGCGCATAAGCTTGACATTTTAAACAAATAAATGGCCACGAATAAGTAAAATGGAGACAGCACTTTAGATCATGTATTCAAAGAATTTTTGCCATTACTACTATTTTGAATTACGACCACCAAATTTTCAAAGTAGATTCACACTTTTATATTGGAATAATGTGATGATGTATCCATCAGACACGCGATGGCAATATGGCGGAAAGTTTTTCTTGCAGATGGCTTCTGGAACAAATATTTATGACATTTTATCGTTAAATTGTTTTATATTGTTTAATGAAAATTTATCTCAATATATCTCTCTAGCTAGTATTGTTTGTGTATATATATATATATATATATATGTGTGTGTGTGTGTGTGTGTGTGTGTGTGTGTGTGTGTGTCTGTCTGTCTACATATATGCATACATGCACGCACAAATGTATGTATATATATATATATATATATATATATATATATATATATTTGTGTGTGTGTGTGCATATAAGTATGTATGTTATGTATATCTCTCTATCCTTATATATATGTGTAAGTATATACATACGTATATGTATATTTATGTGTGTACGTGTGTATGTACGTGTGTGTGTATGTGTTTTTGTAGGTACATATATATATGTATATATATATACATATGTGTGTATGTGTGTATATATATGTATGCATATATATATATACTTTTGTTATTTACACCACCTGTCCTCGTCTGTTGTTATTTTTTGTATATTCTCCCATATATACAAATATATATATATATATATATACATATGCATACACATACATAGATACATA
>NC_142931.1:141655869-141660869 GCF_046866305.1 Octopus bimaculoides
TCTGTAGTTTATGCATACATATATTTGGTTGAAATGAAATTTTTTCACTCTCTAACTAGCGTTCAAAATAATTTTTCTATCGTCTTGGCCTAACAGCCCTCACCGTTTGTTCTCACTGTCTTGTCTTGTTTTTACTGTCTTATTCTCACTGTCCTGTTCTTGTTTACATTTTCACCCTCCGCAAAAATTTCTAAATTTTAATTAATTTGCTTGCGGGAAGGACTGCTCCAACGAAGTCGCGTATTGTCCTTGACTTCGAAACGCAGAGTAGATGGAGCAGGGACAACTGAAGAAGGGTAATATTCTTTATGTTGCAAGTCTCGTTTCTCTGTTTGATTTTTTCGTTGTTCTAAAAACAAGTTCGTTTTCTGTCTTCGTCTTTATGATTTCGTTTCTCATTGTGTTTAACGTTTTTTGTGATGTCCTGTACCCATATATGAGTGTATGTATACATATAGATGTTGGTATGTACATATATGTATGGATATATGCATATAATTATATATTATTTATGTTATTATATATATATATATATATATGAGCATGTGCATGCGTGGCTGTGTGGTAAAAAAAAAGTTGTTTCTCTGTCACATGATTCCAGGTTCAATCAAAATGCATGGCATCTATGGCAAGTGTCTTCTACTATAGCTTCGGGCCGACCAAATCCTTGCGAGTAGATTTGGTGGAGGAAGACTGAAAGAAGCCTGTCGTAAATATATGTATTATATCACCTTATATGTGTGTGTGTGTGTGTGTGTGTGTCTTTGTGTCAGTGTTTGCTTCCCGACCCATTATCGCTTTACAACTCTTGTTGGTGTGTTTATGTCCCTGTAACTTAGTGGTTCGGCAAAGAGACCGATAGAATAAGCACTAGGCTGGGGTGAATTTGTGTGACTAAATACTTCAAGGCGGTGCTCCAGCATGGCCACAGTCAAATGACTGAAACAAGTAAAACAATATAATATGTATATTGTTATTCTTTTATTCTTTTACTTGTTTCAGTCATTTAACTGCGGCCATGCTGGAGCGCCGCCTTTAGTCGAACAAATCGACCCCAGGACTTATTCTTTGTAAGCCCAGTACTTATTTTATCGGTCCACTAAGTTATAGGGACGTAAACACACCGACATTGGTTGTCAAGCGATTGTGTTTTGGGGGCGGGGAACGCAGACACACAAATAATCGACAAGGCAGCATAAAAAAACAGAGAGCAGAATCTTTATGGACCACTTAGGCTCAAAGTGGGAAGAAGAAAATGTAGACGTTACTGGGTGTCCGCATGTCACTAAATATGGAGTTGCGACGGTCTGTAAGTTGAAATTTACTGTAACTGTGAACTTCTGTTGCATGTTCAAATGATGTTTTATTTTAAGTGTGCCTTTTTTATATATTTCCGTTAGTGTTTTCTGGGTGTGGGCTGTATTTGTGAGAAATTATGCAATTACATTATATTTGCTCTATTATTGTTATCATCATCATCATCATCATAATCATCATCATCATCATCATTATTTATTGCGAAAAGCGGATAGATTAAATGATCAGACAGGAATAGTATAATCCGTAATAGATCAACTTTTATATCATTGGTGATGAACCTGTGGCACGCGATATACTTTCAAATAAGACATACTTGCAATATGATATTTTAAAGACACTTGTTAAGATTCACAAACAAATTTTAAAGATTACCGCATTAGTCTGAAAACATTGCATTTTTCAGTGACATCTAATTAACAAAGAACTTTATAATTACAGATCATAAATTAAACGTCGCTTACAAATTAATGAAATGCTAACTCATCTCTTGCTACACACAATATGACAAGTGCCATTGTTTTAAACAATTCTTTCATTCTTATTTTCCCAACCCAATCATAATGGCATCAATTACTAATAAAAAAAATATTAGATTATATCAAACCGGAAGTACACTGAACAATATGGCGTTCTTGATATGGATGGTAATGTTCTTTCGTATTTTGTACGGAACTGATTATGAATGAAACTAAGAATGTCAAAAAGCTTTCGCTCCTAGAAAAAGAATGGCTGAAGATCACAAAAACACGTAGACTAGTAGTTAAAGCGGAAACGCTTCCAATCAGACGATGCACATACATCATTCCTATTTAGAATAGTTTCAGATTTGCAGATCATTTTTCAATCATTATGTAATACTGAGTTTAAGTTAATTGAGGAAGTTCTTGTGCACTGAAGTACTAAATGGAGTCCTGTGATGAGACTTTTGCCGCCAACTCGTCCCCGACTTTGAGACATCCAGGGTCAATAGCCCGAGGGAAAAGAGTCCCCAGCGTAGAGCAGGGTTGAATCTACATCCAAATCATTGAAACCACAACACCGAAAATAGGTATGAATTTCCAGGAGACAACACAACAAAACATCGAATAAAGAACAGTGTACAGTTGAACCCACGTTCATCGAAGCATCGCGGAGTCCAATAACGATAATAATGGTTTCAAATTCTGCTACAAGGCCAGCAATTAGAAATTTTTGTAGGTTCCCTTCACTACGTCCGAGCTTTAACATCGTGTGATTATGTGTTTTGCGCCAAAAATTAAGGTTGGCACGGTTGAACATGTCTAGTGATAGCCTCTAAATTTAATCTGACAAGTGGAAAAAGAACAGGAGTTGTTTGTCTGTCGCCTGGTGCTTGAATAGTTATAGATGTGTCTAAGTAGGCAAGCATCAAATGTTTTTCTCCACTAAGTTTGTGCGATAGAAAATATCCATCGACCTTGGCCGAAACGTTAGCACGCCGGGTGAAATGCTTAGCGGTATTTCGTCTGCCGCTACGTTCTGAGTTCAAATTCCGCCGAGGTCGACTTTCATCCTTTCGGGGTCGATTAAATAAGTACCAGTTACGCACTGGGGTCGATATAATCGACTTAATCCGTTTATCTGTCCTTGTCTGTCCCCATCTGTGTGTAGCCCCTTGTGGACAGTAAAGAAATAAGAAAATAAGCAACGGAATAGAGCGTGCCAATGTAATAGGTATTCAAGAATTGCGAACAGTGTGTGAATCCAATTCCAAGTGTTCATGATTTTTACCGTAATTGAATAATCGAAATTGCTACGAGCAGGAAACGAACCTGTCGTAATGCATACCAGACTGGAAGTTCTAACACCTACATCGCTGATATTTCGTCAACGTTCTCAGAAACGAAGGCACTTACCGAGCTTTATTTCCCTGTTTTACCGCATATCTATGTATTTTATGTAATCCAAAAGTAATATATTGATACAGATCTTTCTCTCTCTCTCTCTCTCTCTCTCTCTCTCTCTATCTATCTATCTCTCTCTCTCTCTCTCTCTCTCTCTCTCTCTTTCAATCCTTCTCTCTGTCTCTCATTAAATATACGTATTACATACATACATGTAGATATAGATATACATACATACATACACAAACATATATGTATAAACTTGCATTCATATATGTATATATATATATATATATACATACATTCATATATATTTACATATATATACACACACACATACATACATACATATATGTATACACATACATACATACATATATATATATATATATATATATATATATATATATATATATATATATATATATATACATATATACATACATGGTTGCCTATATATAGTTTATATATATATATGTATGCATATATGTATGTGTATATGTATGTATGTGCATATATATATCTGTATATGTATATATACATGCACACACACACACATATATGTATATGTATACACACCCACACAAACATGAATTGAAATGTAGGAAGACAAAAGTAGACTCCTGATGTTGAATCGTGACAAACAAGCAGTAACAATTATTTACATATAATTAGCTTATAATCATGAATCTCATTTGCCGCCTTGTCAATTTGGACAAGCGGCATCAACTTCCTGTTTGCTAAGTCAATAATTCTAATGGAGTGCATGACTGAATCGCAGAGATTGGTCACATGTAACTATATCCTCCCTAAGGCCGCTTAGAATAATCAGATTCAACTAATCAATAGCTAATCAATTATTAGACATGAAGAAGAAACGAAACTGAAATTAAATTAAATAGACAGAGTTTGATCGAAAAAATGTCCATCGCTATTGATACAGAGTTTAAAGTGTAATTGAATCTTTAATATTTGCCCGAAAATGCTTTCTGACCTACATGCAAGAAATAACAAGCATGTTGTCCCTCAATGATAATGATTCATACAAGGGGTGCACAAGTTTAGACATTGTTACATGAAAGATAAATAATTCGTCTGCTTTGCTTGGAACACAAATATACGGGTAGCCTTCATGTTTTTTTTGTTGTTTTTTTTTCTATCCAATGTAGTTTCTTATAAATGAATATTAACTCGCTATTATTTACAACTTTATTTGTTTCAAGTTTCACTGTAAAAAAAAAACAATTATTTTATATTCTCTCGAAATTTCTAGAGTCATAAGACGTAAGCAGCTTACAATTCTCATTGCTAAGACCAAAGATTGTAAAATGAATATCGAAATTCGAATGATTACTTTCATCCAATGTTATAGCACCTGTCGTGTTTACAGAAAGTGTAGGTCCATGTCCGATGGGCAGCCTTCAATTTCTTCCACCCAAAGGGTATTATAACTGAATATTTGCACGTTATTACTTATAGCTTTAACTACTTCGAGTTCCACTCACGTTCTCTCGAAATTTCTCTATAATTATGACGTAATTAACATATAATTCTCGCTTATAAGATTCGGATAGTAAATTATGAAAGATTGCTCTGGTACAATTGTAGAACGTCTCTCATGGTTCGCGTCTCACGGTTACCCTTTTTTCTTTTCAAAGTCGTTTTAACCCAATATTTACACACTAATATTTATATCTAATAATAGCCTTATCTATTCAGAGTTCTTCTGTTGCGATTGAATTGATTGGCCATACTTTAGCGCCAGACACGTAGGTTTATTTTTAACCAGAAATACTGTATTTTGTCTCTGGGTAGTTT
>NC_142931.1:141668369-141673369 GCF_046866305.1 Octopus bimaculoides
ATGTATGTGTTATGTGCCTAAGTGAGGTAACACATATTTAATAAAAAAGCATAGCTATGTAAAGAGTTGAAGGAGTGAAGTAAATTTTTATGCACGAGGGAGTAAAGAATTATACCTTCCATTGCTATACATATTTTTCGTTGCATTCTCTACTTTCAATTTATTTCTTCACTAACAATAGTAAATATATTCCACTCGGAAGAAAGTTTCTTCCAAAAACATTAGACTTCTTCCCTTACTAACGGCATGCAATATATTCTAAAGCTTCAAACTTCGTATTACAAATTGCCGGTGCTGCACATAGGTAGCTTCTTTGGATTTTACTGTTTTACAACATTGTAATCCCAAATTTATTGCTGTTGCAAATGAAAGAAAAAATAATTTTTATTCAACAGTATGGAAATAATGGAGAGATGTATGTTTTATTATCGTCGTGGCACTCCGTCGGTTGCGACGACGAGGGTTCCAGTTGCTCCGATCAACGGAACAGCCTGCTCGTGAAATTAACGTGCAAGTGGCTGAGCGCTCCACAGACTCGTGTACCCTTAACGTAGTTCTCGAGGATATTCACCGTGACACGGTGTGACAAGGCTGACCCTTTGAATTACAGGCACAACAGAAACAGGAAGTAAGAGCGAGAGACAGTTGTGGTGACGACACCATTGGCCCAATTTGCTGACTTTTCCGATGGTACGCAGGTGTCGTTGAATATTTGAAGTATCAAATCCAATTTCTCTGCTAGTTCCTCAACAGTTATGATGGGATTTTTTGCAGGATGTCCTCGTCGAGCTCTACAGATCTTCCAAGGTGAGACTCTGGCTCTGAACTTCTGGAGCCACCGTTGACACTGGCTTCCGCTTATTGTCCAATCCCCATATACTGCATTAATATTCCTCGCACTTTCCGTTGCATTGTTGTCTTTCTTGAACTCATAAAGCAAAATATGCCGAATATGCACCTTTGTCACTTGAAAAAATAACTGCTAAAATCGAACTGCACTTCTCAAAACTTGCACTAAGAAAATAATCAAGGTAAAATTACTACCTACTTTAATAGCAACTTGATGCAGGTAGTTTACCTCGTCTCCCTCCGACTTTTAATTCATGCAATTGAAAAAAACCGCATTATTTTTGGGATGACCCAATATATATATATATATATATATATATATATATATATATATATATATATGCATTTATACATATTCGTGTGTGTATATATATATATATATATATATATATATATATATATATATATGTGTGTATTTATATATATATATTCATATACCTATATATATATATACACATACACACATATATATAAATAGACACACATATATATATATATATATATACACACACACGTATATATATGTAAACAGATATATATATATGTTTGTATGTATGTATGTATGTATGTACGTATGTATTCATGCATAAAATTAGCATTGGAAGCTATGGGGGTTTTTCAGTTAAGTTTCTTATAGGGAAATAAAACCTCAGTTATGAGAAAAAGGTATGAAAATATCCTACTTGGCTCAGAGCCGTTTCTGTTGTATTTTGAGATTGTTTTGAGATTGTTTTGAGATTATACATACATACATACATACATACATACATACATACATAGCCATGATAAAACTCAGAGTTTCGGATGTCGGGGTGGAAACCCGCGCCGCCAGCTCTTTTGTCTTAATAACGGAATAACGGTCAATCACACAGCAATTGCCCATTTTTTTTATGGCCACATAACTAAAGAGATGGCGGCGTGGGTTTCCGCCCCGACATCCGAAACTCTGAGTTTTATCATGGCTACCGAATAATTGTCACATATCATTTACAGATAAATTCCTCTATTTACACAATATCGAGGTCTCTTTCTGTCTTTTGTTGTCTTACCTTTTCTATCAATACATATATATATATATATATATACAAATACATATATATATATATATACATATGTATATGTATATATATATATATATATATATATATATATATATATATATATATATATATATATATATATATATATATATATATATATATAATCTTAGGGACAAAATCCAAAATTACAGGTAATCCCAGAACCATCAACATGTGTAGTGATGCATCATTTCACATGCACATTCTCAAGTTGACAGCAAAGTGCAGACAACTGGCAGGGTGGATACTGAGGACTTTCCGTACAAGGGATCAAAAAGTCATGTTGACTCTATGGAAGACATTTGTTCTGAGTCGCCTAGACTATTGCTCTCAGTTGTGATCACCACACAGTGTTAAGCGGACAGCAGAACTCGAGGCAATTCAGCGGCACTATACAAAAAAGATCGCCACAGTCCAACAGATGAACTACAGGGAGCGACTGAAGGCACTAGGTCTCTACTCCCTGGAGCGCAGGCGGGAGAGATATGTAATAATATACATATGGAAAATACTGGAAGGACTGGTGCCAAACTTTGGTATCAAGTACTACAGGAATGCCCGCACGGGTCGCCACTGCACGGTGCCAAAGGTACCGTCCACTGCATCTCACATAAGAACGAGATACTGCAGCAGCCTCAGTTTCAGAGGAACTCAGCTCTTCAATGCCCTGCCAAAACATTTGAGAGACATGCAAGACATGGATGCGGAGGTCTTCAAGACAAAACTTGACGCTTTCCTCTCCACGATACCAGACGAACCAATGGCTCGTAATGAGACGCAGTTTAGGGCAGCTGTGTCAAATTCTCTTATACACCAGATGTGCCATCAAAACTCTTGATTGGACCATGTCAGGTGGGGGAGAAGAGCCATGCAAGGAACGTGAAAATCACGGTGGTGCACCAGCATGACCGCAGCCACTTGGCTGAAACACATAAATAAATAAAAAAATAAAAATATATATATATATACATACATATATATGTATTATACATACGTACGTATGTATATATATTTGCATATATACTTATGTATGTGTATATATATATATATGTGTGTGTATATACATATGTATGTATATCCGTATATATGTATTTATATACATATATATTTATATATATGTCTATATATATATGTATTTACATATATATTTATATATATATGTATGTGTGTATGTGTCTGTGCTCATAAATACACATGTTAAGATCTACAGATACTTCATTGTTGAATATATTCGGAATCTCTGGCGATCACATTTCTACTGGAGTGTGTTTTAACATGGAAAATCGCTTAGAGCAACATAACAACCATTTTCCACCTTTAAACCACATGATTACTACATAATACAAACAGTCGAACATATTGTATTTCACTGCATTGTGTTTTCAAAATCGATTTTGCTTTTCATAAAACAACACAGTAACAGAGAATGCAGATAATAGAAAATAGCGTTATACATACATGCAGACATACACCTACATATATATACATATATACCTCTTTTATCTCTTTTACTTGTTTCAGTCATTTGACTGTGGCCATGCTGGAGCACCGCCTGTAGTCGAGCAAATCGACCCCAGGACTCATTCTTTGTAAGCCTAGTACTTATTCTATCGGTCTCTTTTGCCGAACCGCTAAGTTACGGGGACGTAAACACACCAGCATCGGTTGTCAAACGATGTCGGCGGGACACACACACAAACATATACACACACGTACATATGTGTATGTGTGTGTACGACGGGCTTCTTTCAGTTTCCATCTACCAAATCTACTCACAAGACTTTGGTCGGCCCGAGGCTATAGTAGAAGACACTTCCAAAGGTGCCACGCAGTGGGGCCGAACCCGGAACCATGTGGTTGGTAAGCAAGCTACTAACCACACAGCCACTCCTGCGCCTTATCTATATAGTTATATCAGCCCGTATAATGGTCTTAATAGCTTGGTCTTTGTTTTTAAATTTAACTGACGAACAGGCAATAGGTGGTTGGACTTCACCACGTATTAGTAAGAAAATGATTGAAATTAAATGTTGGGCACTTTATTATCATAAAAACTATTAATTAGCACTATAAACATAATTATTAAAAACTTTTATAATTACTTCAAAACTTTATGGTACCTTCACTCCCCCTTTTCACTAAACCTATTAGTGTATCCCGTCATTCTTTATTTTTTTTTTTTTTTTTGTTACTTATCCACCCTGTTACCTCCATAGAAAAATTTACTCACCAATTACTATTTTAAGTTTAGTCATTAAGGTATGATTTATACATATTCAGCCTTTCCATTCCCCCTCTAGGCTCTTTTCTTTTATGTATTTTTCCTCACTCTGATGAAGCTCCAAGTTCCAGATCGGTTTTATTACCAAATATGATCAATATTATTTTTTAGCATATCAATATCAATACCATAAAACAGGAACAGGAACAGCTGTTAGATGGGATGCAGTCTATTTGTAATGAATTAAAAAATAATAATTGAGGTAAGTCAATTGTTGTTGATCATATAATAAATTTTATATATATACATACACACACATATGTGTGTGTGTGTGTGTGTGTGTGTGTGTGTGTGTGTGTGTGTTGAACCGTTAATCCCTACACATGTTTCCTCTCTCCGTTGTTTCCCCCTCTTAGCCCTTTCTGTCGAAGACTTTTTCATGAGTACCTACAAATGGATCAGTGTAAAATATATTCTGAAGTTAATGATCACATGCTGTGCAGATATCTACTACTACTACTACTACGACTCAATATTGCACTTTAAAACATTCCTTCTAAACCTGTATTCTTTGTGTCACGTTGGTGTTCACACTTCGTATTCAACAGCACTTAATTAATCGGTTCTTTGTAAGTAGAACTGAGTAAAAGACTGTTTTAAGTATGATCAAACCCAAGACCTAGATACAAGGGAACCTCTAAAAGGTGTCTCAGCAGCTACGAAAATACTTCTAGCTCCATTTATTCTTGACACAAGCTTCTTTGTTTTTTTATATAAGTTTTGGTAATGAACCATTTACACAATCTGAATTAGGAAACATTTGTTTTGTTTTGTTTTTTTCGATCAGTAAG
>NC_142931.1:141675869-141693369 GCF_046866305.1 Octopus bimaculoides
TGAGGGTACTTTGATTTATTTAGTTTATTTACTTTGTGTTTATTCCTATTATTATTATTATTATTATTATTATTATTATTATTATTATTATTATTGTTGTTGTTGTTGTTGTTGTCAGTTGTTTCAATTCCTTTGCTACCATTTTCAATATAGGAGACCCTTTCTTTATATCCTGCCTTATTTAGTGCTGCATTATAGAAATTATCTTCATTATTAAATACCCTATTGTTAGCAGATAGTTTGGAGAGTCTTAAAGATATATTTTTTACTAGATTTTCTATTATAGCCCTAGGATGGTTACTTGATTTACTTATATACTGTAGGTTAGTTAGGGGTTTGTGGTATGGTCTATATGTTTTATTCTTCATATCTAATGTTACATCTAGGAAATTTGCTACTGAGACATCATCTTCGTAAACTATACCCATCCCCATTCTGCTGAAAAATCTGGCCAGCCTACCCTTAATTCTCTGTAGTTCCTGGTTTGAGCAATTCCTAACATACAACAGGCAGTCGTCTCTATACAAACCCCCCCTAACCCTAGGGAATTGATCATTTAATTCATAGAGGATAAATGATCCCACCATATCAGCTATTTGAGCTGAGTCGGAACTTCCCATGGCAACATCAAATGCTCCAGGGGTATCTTTCCTTACCCATATCTTATCTTTAAAGCTAATAAACGATTTCCTTGCTGCTGTTATAACTTTAAATTCTTCTTTAGTGAGGCCTGCTTTTTTATGGAAGAACCACATTGCCTTGTTTAGTACTATTGGGTTAATTGATCTATAAAAGTTAGCTATATCAAATTGGATAAATTTTGTTTCTTCTTTATGTTCAATTGATCTAAACCAATTAATTACTTGATCTGTATTAGACCATAATTCTAACTTTAACTTAGTGGTTATTGTGGGTAGATAGTTATTTATAATGTTCTTGCTTAATATTCCTATGTCCGATCTCGTTGGGCATATGAGTCTTAGTGATGGCTGTGTCCAGAAATTTACTTTATGGTCCTTGAGTATAAATCTTGGTTCTCTTGGTACCAGCGGTTCCGTCCTATCAGTCAGGTTATACTTTTCCATTATTTCTTTAGTTTCTATGTTAGCTTCCTTAAGTACTTTCCAGTTTGCTATTTTATAATTCTTCTCAATTTCCTTCTGCAGTAGGTTGTTGTAGTTCTGTTTAGTCAATTTATATATGTTCCCTGTTTTATCTGATTTTACTAGGACTTTATTGGTATTCTTTATTTCTCTGATGATTTCTTCTATGTGTCTCGTGTGTGTGTTCTTTCTCTGTGACATATTGAATTTGATGTTCTTTACAACTGACCATATCTCTTCCTCAAACTTATCTAGTCTATGGTTGTAAGGCGGATTATTCCTAGATTTAAAGATTTTTTTATATTTCGATCCTTTATCTGATGTGTTTTCTTGTTTTCCTTTGTTATCCCAGAAGTGTGCTCTCCAACGAATTCTATTTATGAAAGAATGCGTCTTATGGATAAGCTGCTCCATGTAGATTTTCTTTGGTGGGATAGGTATATCTTTCATGGATATATCAACGTTGAAAGTCTCCATTGGCAGCGGTTATTTATCTGCGTCTATTGATGACGAGAAAATATTATAATAATTTTTTTCCAGAGGATGTGGCAACCGTTACCAATATAGCATAAGAACTTACCTTAGGAGATCATTAATTAGATTCCTTAAGGGTCGTTCTCACAGTTTATATTTATATCATAAGATTTTTAAACTCTTAAATTTTCATATTCAAAAGAGACAGAGACTTCAAATTCGATATATCGATTTATTCACCACTCTATGTTAACATTTCTATGCCAAACTTATCCAGTGACTGGTCCATTGGATTTAGACGTTTGGCACTTCTTCAGGAGTGGTTACCTTTCGAACAAAACACGAAAAAACACATACATAACTATTATTAGGTCTTTAGGACATCGTTAGCTTTCGTGTTTGTTATTATAGGGGAGATAACTCCTTAATTTTCTATTGTTATTGCTCTCCTGTGGATTTCCACTAGATTAATTATTTTGTTTATTTCTCTTTACTATACTATATTACCCGTATACATATGCATACACATATATATATATATATATATATATATATATATATATATATATATATATATATGTATGTATATATATATATATATATATATATATATATATATATATATATATATATATATATATATATATATATATATATATATATATATACATACAGAGAGACAGGCAGACAGACAAACAGACACCTTGAACAAGTGACTCCTACTAAAGCTTGAAGCCTACCAATGAATTATGAGTGAAATTATCGGCAATTCCAAACACGTTCCTGCATCTTTCAATCTCTTCAGTGGCGCATTGTTTTGCATCTATTTATCAGACCATAAATTCTCTTATATTCAGTATAGATAGAAAGCAATACGGTTCTGTACAGTTTTATACTGCATCATGAACTAGTGTAGTTCCAGCTTGGGATTGGTTGCAATTCATCTATGATTTGTCTCAGTTTAAGTTGAAACAAATTTTATCTTACAAAACAAGCAGAGATTTCTTAAGGCCCGTACACCCAGTGTCAATGACGTGTCGGTGACGGAGACCACAAAATTCCCCATGAACGGGGCTTCATTCATTGCCAGATTTAGCGCCGGCGATTTTTGAGAGAAAGGTACAAGACGATTATATCGAACTTTGTGCTTTGTTTTATCGAACCCGGAAGGGATGAAAGGCAAAGCTGACCTTGTCGGGATTTGAACTCAAAACATAAAGAGACGGAGGAATAAACGCCGTTAAAGATTCAGCCCGCACGTCGCCTCAACCATTTTCATACCAACACCTGCCCAGGAACACCCCTGCATCTATGATACAAACTTACAACTTTTAAGTGATCCAAATTAAATCTTTTCATCAATGTTCCATGTTAATTTGTGTTTCAAACTGCGTATTAATAATGACAAAGTTATTTCACTAAATTCTTTATTATTTTCAAATTTAATTGTAACAAAGGTAGTGTATTTCTAAAGAAAAATGGTAACAAAAGGTTTAATAAAGAATTTAAAGGGTATCAAATCTTACAGAATTGTTTGAAATCATAAACAAAATTAAAAACAAAAACAGAGATGTGAGTTAGTTGCAAGCACAAACACTAATCAATATTTATGCCTGCTTCGATAACGAATTGAGGTTTTGTCTCTTCATACATATCATTTATTGTATTTATAGAGGAGCAACGTTAAAAATCGTAGCTTCCAGAAAACAATCAAAGTTTATATCAGTGTATGGAATGAATATTTGAAACATTATCTCGTTGCTGATATAAAGTCTGAAATAAAATAGAAGCCCCCCCTGCAAGGATAAATGGCGGAAAACTTAATGGTTTTTATATGAAAGGAAAGGAGAAACTATTATAATGAGACAGAATGTAAATTAGAAGCAATGTGATATCTGAAGAATGGAGATAAGAGATGTTAGTTTAAAGGTTTACTGAAGTTTGGGATAAGCAGAAGCGATTCCTGGAAATTATAAGGAGAGATAGAAGGAATTGTTGAACCTATAAACAACATATTTGAGGAAGGAAATATGCAAGATTATAATGAAATATTCTGGTTGGTATTTAGGAAAAAAAACACCGAGCCTTAAAATAAACTAACCTAAATATTTGTTGTTACGCTGTTGTATATTATTGAGTGAGAGAAAGAGAGAAAAGAGAGATTGTGAGAGAGAGAAAGAGAAGCAAGGATAAGCAGGGAGAGAGAAAGAGAGAGAGACAATGTGTGTGTGTGTGTGTGTGTGTGTGTGTGTGTGTGTGTGTGTGTGTGTGCCATAGGATATAACATGCGTTCCCGATAAACGGCACCGACAATGCAGTTTCCATTCGTAGTTAATATCATTTGAAGCCCCTTAAGTTGCATTTGCTCGTGAGAAGAGAAGGAACCCCACATTAAACTTATCTCCTTTGTTTTGGGGGTTACAACGGTAAGTATCACACACACACACACACACACACACACATATATATATATATATATATATATATATATATATATATATATATATGGTTTAAAATTGTACAGAAACAACAAACTCACTGACAGAGAGTGGTGGGGGAACAACAAACAATGTGTATTAGTTCGACACTCAGAAAAAAAAGACTGAATAAGTCTTTGACGTTTCGAGCCTCCTACAGGAGAGGAAACAGATGGAGAAAGATACAATCAGATGACGGAAAGATGAAAAAAATCTCACACGCAAACATACATACATATATATATATATATATATATGTGTGTGTGTGTGTGTGTGTGTGTGTGTTGTGGGTATACGTATGTACAAACTAAATAATATAGACTAATTAGATAAAAAAAACCTACAGATACAGAAATTTATCGGATAGTGAGTGAATATGAAAGTGACAATTAGATCTACAAGCGTCTAGAATTCAAAACTGTGGCAGCACAATGTAAGGCAAAAATATTGAATCGCTCAAGTATAAAAGAACTTTGTTTAATAAACTGTTCTGCCTATGGTTGAATTAAGTGACTTTTTCGAGGAGAAGGAAAGAAAACTTTTGCGTGTATATATGATGTGTGTGTGTGTGTGTGTGTGTGTGTGTGTGTGCGAAGGCGATTGGCTCAGTGGTTAGAGCTCGAGCTTACGATCGCGAGGTTGTGAGTTCGAATCCTGGACTGGGCTGCGTGTTGTTTTCTTGAGCAAGACACTTTATTTCACGTTGCTCCAGTTCACTCGGCTGTAGAAATGAGTTGCGACGTCACAGGTACCAAGCTGCATCGGCCCCTTTGCCTTTCCCTTGGATAACACTGGTGGCGTGGAGAGAGGAGACCGGTATGCATAGGCGACTGCTGGTCTTCCATAAACAACCTTGCCTGGACTTGTGCCTCGGAGGGTAACTTTCTAGGTGCAATCCCATGGTCAGTCATGCCCCAAAGAGATCTCAGCAACCTGTATATATATATATATATATATATATATATATATATATATATATATATATATATATATATATCGCGTATTGTCCTTGCCTTCAAAGCGCGGAGTAGATGGAACAGGGACAACTGATGAAGGGGTACACTCTTTATGTTGCATGTATCGTTTCTCTGTTTGTTTTCGTTGTTCGAAAAAAGTTCGTTTTCTGTTTTCGTTTCTCATTGTGTTTAAGGGTCTTTTTGTTTTTTGGGGTTTTTTATGTCCTGTACCCATATATGCATGTATGTATACATATAGATGTAGGTATGTACATATATGTTTGGATATATGCATATATTTATATATTATTTATATTATAAATAGAAAGACAGACAGAAAACAGACGGATAGATAGATAAATAGATAGATAGATAAATAGATAGATAGATAAATAGATAGATAGATAGATAAGTAGATAGATAGATAGATAGATAGATAGATAGATAGATAGATAGATAGATAGATAGATAGAAAGCCATGTGTGTGTGTTGATATATATATAAATTTTTAACATCAAAACACGAAGTAGATGAAGCTATAAATGATAACGTGAAAATATTGGGTTAAAAAAACCATTAGACAGAAAAAGTCGGAGGCTGATTGCAGGAGACGAACCCACATCCTTTATACCTCGATATTAGCGAGTTGTTCCTTACAGTTTAATCTTCTTTGTGTTTCATGTTCTCTCGAAGTTCCTAAATTCTCATGACGAAAACAATATGTATGTATGTATGTATAGATGGATAGATAGATAGATAGATAGATAGATAGATAGATAGATATGAGAGAAATAGGGAAGAGATGCCAATTAGCAAAATCAATTTATGCGAAGAACGACAGCACAATTCAAATTGCACGTGTACTGAGGATGTTTTCAAAACGTTACGACATCGTCTCTCGATTATAGTTGTTGCTTATGCCAAGCAAATATGATATGCAACAAAATACGTGATGTAAATAGCGATAGAGATAAACTAAGACTGCGGTAGACATACGTATAATAAATACAGATTCCTTGTAGAAGTAAATATATTTAGCAACCTAAGTCGAATAATGTATAATGGGTTATCGTATTTTCTCTCTCCTCTTAAATATGTGTGTGTGTAAATGAACACACACATATATATATATATATATATGCGCAGGAGTGGCTGTGTGGTAAGTAGCTTGCTTACCAGCCACATGGTACTGGCTTCAGTCCTACTGCGTGGCACCTTGAGCAACTGTCTTCTACTATAGCCTCGGGCCGACCAAAGCCTTGTGAGTGGATTTGCTAGACGGAAACCGAAAGAAGCCTGTCGTATATGCGTGTGTGAGTGTGTGTGTCATGAAAGCAAATATTGACGATTATACATTCAACTATATGAATGTATACTCATCTCCATACCTACATGTACATATATACGTATCTATCTTCTTCTTCTCTCTCTCCCTTTCTCTCTCTATCTCTCTCTCTCCCTCTCTATCTCTCTCACTCTCTCTCTCTCTCTCTCTCTCTCTCTCTCTCTCTCGCTCTCTCTCTCGCTGCATAAATATATATATATATATATATATATATATATATATATATATATATATATATATATATATATATATACACCTAGACAGATATCTATGTATGTATTTACGGACGCACGCACCTGAGTAACTGTATATATATATATATATATATATACTTACATATCTTGGTATGTATTTACGGATGCATGCACCTGAGTATGTGTGTATGTCTGTGTGTGTGTGATGTGTGTATGTGTGTACACATGTATATCATGTAACATACTTTCGGAGATGAGAAAGAAACAAGATTGTAATCTAATACCAGTAATCGGCTTCGTGCCTGGTCGAAATATATCAATATTTAAGTGGTGCTATTTGTAACATGTCCAAAATGTACAAACTATGTTATAAAAATAAACACATATTACTGAGAGAAACCTAATCCAGATAGAACGCTCGGTGGATAGAATGCCTCCTGGGTAGATACCATTTTAAACGTTTTAATGCAGTTGCTTCGCTGTATATGTTTCCCACAAGATGTACTCCCCACCCTAATCATAGCTGTGGTTCCTTGTTGCTGTATGTGAGCAATTACGAGCGGTTTGTGGCTCGTTTATTTCAGTAAGTATTATCATACATTCAATACGAACCGATAGGTTTTGTACCTTTAAGGCGGGTGAACTGGCAGAACCGTTAGCACGCCAAACAAGATGCTTAGTAGCATTTCGTCCGTCGTAACGTTCTGAGTTCAAATTCCGTCCAAATCGACTTAGCATTTCATCCTATCGAGAACGACAAAATAAGTACCGGTTGATCACTGGGGTTGATGCAAACGACTTGCACCCTCCCAAATTTGAAGTCAAGATACCTTTTATCTTCTGTTTCAGTCATTGGAATGTGAAGACGCATGGCTCAGTGGTTAGACCGTCGAGCTTACGATCGTGAGGGTATGAGTTCGATTCCCGGAACGGGCTGCATGCTGTGTTTTTGAGCAAGACTCTTTATTTTACGTTGTTCCAGTTCACTCAGCTGTAGAAATGAATTGCGACATCACTGGTGTCAAGATGTATCGGCCCCTTTGCCTTTCCCTTGGATAACACTGGTGGCGTGGAGAGGGGAGTCCGGTATGCATGGGCGACTGCTGGTCTTCCACAAACAACCTTACCCAGACTTGTGTCTCGGAGGGTATCTATCTAGGTGCAATCCCATGGTCATTCTTGACCGAAGGGGGTCTCCTCCAGTCATTGAACTGCGGTCATGTTGGAAGGGTTTGGGTCGAAGAAATCAAACCCGGTAATTTTATTTTATCTGCTGTCTTTTCTATGATTCAGTCATTACACTATAACCATTCTGGGGCAACACCTCGAAGAATATTTAGTTGAATGAATCGATCTCAGTACCTATTCTATCGCTAAGTTACGGGGACGTAAACACAACAACACTGGTTGTCAATGGCGGTGGACAACAAACACAGACACAAACACACACAAATATATATATTTATATGTGTGTGTGTGTATGTGTGTGTGTGTATTTAAGTACACACGACGGATTCCTTACAGTTTTCTTGTTACAAGTCGACTTCCAAGGGTTTGGTCAGCCCGAGGCTATGGTTGAATCATTAGCACGTCGGGAAAATGGTAGCAGCATTTCTTTTGCTTCATGTTTCAAGTTCAAATGCCGCTGGGGTCGAATTAGCACTTCATCATTTCGAGGTCGATAAATTAAGTACCAGTTGAACACTGAGGTCGACGTAACTTAGTCCCTCCACCGAAATTACTGGCCTGGTGCCAAACTTTGACATCAATATATGTAATCATGTCTCAGTACATTCAGAGTTCAAATTTCACCAGAGTCTGCAGTTTTAAAGGCAAATGTGCCAATCAAGACCAGCTCCCTTTCTCCAAAGTGCTGTCGTGTTCATATTATTATTACAACTAAGTCGGCGAGCAAGCAGAATCGTTAGCGCGCTGGATAAAATGCTTAACGGTATTTCGCCCGTCGCTACGTTCTGAATTCAAATTCCGCCGAGGTCGACTTGGCCTTTCAGCCTTTCGGAGTCGATAAATTAAGTACCAGTGAAACACTGGGGTCGATGTAATCGACTTATCCCCTCCCCACAAAATGGCTGCCCTTGTGGCAAAATTTAAAACCATTATTACAGCTCACCTACTATGATCATATTTTCCCATAAACATGTAAGCTAATATCTGGTAAAGTTCAGTGAAGCAAAGCCATATTTGAGACTCCACGACCTGACAAGTATTAGAACAAGATATTACTCTTGTACTTTCAACACACTTCAGCTGGTAATATAGAATGTAGCTAAACTCTGAGAATTTTATGAAACTTTCTATTTTCTAAATTGCTGATAAAGAATTTCAGATTAGCTTTAAATGAAGCCAATTTTCATAGAAATCTTGATTCGAATGGTGAGAGTTACACGTAATAATCTCTTTGTTTACGTCTGATATAATATAGCGTTTTGCAAATTGTTTATATCTGAAAGTACTTAAATATATTTATAACATTTGTAAGCACGTATATAGGTGTAGAGACAATGCATAAACATAATAGTAGGTGTGTATTATGTATCATTATATTGCTGTATGTATGTGTTCCTGTGAGGTTGAACGAGTCTGTGTGTGTTTTCTAAAAACGTAGAATAGATATTTCTTGAAGCACTTCCGCTTATATATTTATTATTCATTCTGACCCGCAGATAATATTAGAAGATGTATCTAATGTAATATCTTTACCTCGTTATATGTAAAAATTTATAATTATCTGCACAAAAAATATCGTTATGTATGTAAACGTAATAATCATCTAATATTAGAAAGACACACTTGATGAGTCGATAGCTGGAGGAAAATGCGACTGCGATGTGAATGGTTTCTATACAGGAATAGCAGTCTCTAGCGGTCTCTGTAGCCAAGATAATTAATTAGTTTAACTTCACTTAGATGCAAATGCTTAACCTCAAAGAGTAAACGAGAGTAGTGTTGTAGCTGTGAGGGGTGTGACGCGGCGAATAGAATGCTGCAGTCGCAATCGTAAACTCGTAGTTTCGATTCTCGAACCAGATAGTACAGTGTTTCTTGAACAAGGACCTTAATGTCATGTTGCTTAAGCCGACCCAGCTGTAAATGAGTCCTAGTAATAACTGGAGAGTTAATCTTGCGATGAACCGGCGTCCCGTTCAGGGGGTAACGTTGTAACCTCCATCATTTATACGAAACGGAAACCGTGTTAGAGTCCGACCTAATGAGGCATAACATTCATCACAGACCTAAGGATTGTACATGCTTTGTCATGGACCCGCAGCTCCCTAACAAAACCATATGGGCCAGATTAAAAAGTTCCCTATATAAATCAATGAGTACGGAGACTAGTTTTTATTACTTATCAAGAACTTTTCTTTACAATTTATATGAAATTCTCAAACCAGTTGTTTTCACATCTGTTGCAGAAATTATGTTTCTTATGAAGAGACCTAGCAGATGATTATATCACATTTTTCCTCCACCGACTGGTGAGCTCAGTGATTGGGCTCTTTAGTCACTTTTTCGTCTCCCATATCTTCTGGCAGATAACTGTTAGTGTTTTGGTAAGCTTTAGATAAGAACTTGTTTCAGCACAAGTGCTTTTGAAGTATGCTATACATTCTGTACACAGGAGCACAAAACGAACGGGTTTTTCGGGCTGTAAGTCAACAAATACGCTGGCAAACACAGAACCCAGCCCCTGCATAGGTAAAAAACACAAAATCTTGCCTGGTACAGTCATGTATCCCACCTCAACTCTTTGTCCAAAACAATTTTTCGCAGTTGAAGGAGAGCGAGGGAGAGACAGAATGAGAAAATCTTGGTTTGACAACATCAAGGACAGGAGCGGTTACAAGCCTATGAGCCCACTACGCATGACAGAGAAAAGAGGCCAGGGATGACAGCTGACTACGAAAGCATCTAGAGTGGTACACCAATTACTGGTTGCATCAGTTAAGGGATTTTGACGATGATGATGTATTCGTGTATATTTCTAAGGATTTGGTTTGATGTAGTCTACCATTAATGTGACTAATATCTAATATATACATATATATACGGAGAGATAGTGAGTGTTGGTGAGAGATTTAAAAAGCGTGTGAGAGAGGCAGAGAGATAAGATTGCATAGACATAACAATCAGTAAAGGTATATGTAAGGAAGAAACAATTATACAAGAAAAACAGATGTAGACAGATTCGTTAAGACACAATTAATCGGCGGACATTTTGTTCACCACAACAATGTATGCTGATTGTCATAAGTAAATAAATGTCTAGACTGTTTACACAAACATGTTATTTCCGGTATAGACAAATTAGAAAAAATATAAATGCTACGGATAAATACTATTTTAATTACGGTAGTTTTGGGAGTTATTGAGGGCGTAAATTGACCCCTTAATAACCATTACATTCAGGTCTTTCTGACCCAAAGCAGTAGTACCAGTAAGGGTCCCGCACTTGGGTTAAATAGATTTCCCGGGGCTAGAGCAAGCAACCGTTGTTTTTGTTAAGTCCTCGGTGAAAGCAGCTCTTGTAGGAGAAAGAAACTCTGATATACAAATTGCAGTCCAAGTAGTGACAGTCATGTTGCGATGCTTGTCAATGGAACGCACTATGGCGACCGACTGAGTGGTAAAAGCGTTGTACAAGCTTCTTGTCACTTAAACCCAATGACAGACTTCTCACTATCACTTCAAATGTGAGATGGTTACCGTCTTTCACACACACACACACACACACACACACACACACACACACACACACAAATACACACATACATTTTTAGAAATAATATATGTCGGAATAATAATATGTCGGAATAATAATATGTCAGAGATAAAAGAATTCATTTAACATATGCGTATTACTCCATTTATTAAATTATATATATATATATACTCTTATATAAATAAGGATAAGATCGAACACTAGGTAAAGTACAATAGTTACAGGGAGAGGGAGAGAGGGCGAAAGAACGAGAGAGAGAGAGAGAGAAATGCGGAAAGAGCGGGAGTGAGAGATAGAGACAGACAGACAGACAGATAGACCGACAGGCAGACAGACAGACAAACGGATACACCCCAACAGGCATATTTACAAGGAAAGATTGATAGTCGGAGTTATCAAAGCATGGCTGATGGTCGGCTTCGTCTCAGTCTATCAAAGAAGATGACCATCGGCGAACATTTAAACTCGTCAACTTTTGCACTGTATACTCATCCCTCTATATACATCCACACCCATATATATATGTGTGTGTGTGTGTGTGTGTGTGTGTGTGTGTGTCTGTGTGTATGTGGGCGTCGTGTATTTGTGTGTCAGAGTATGTGCGTATGTGAGTATATACATATATACATATATATAAATATATATATATATATATATATGTCCTTATATATATAAATATATATACATACATATATACATATATATATATATATATATATATATATATATATATATATATATATACATATAATAATATAAATAATATAATATATAAATAATATATGCATGTATGTATACATATTTATGTAGGTATGCAGATATATGTATGGTTCTATGCATATATTTATATATTATTAATATTATTATATGATCGAACGCCATGCATCTTTTTCCAAGTAAGTATATATACATATATATATATATATATATATATATATATATATATATATATATATATATATATATATATATATATATATATATATATATATCAACATATATATATATATATCAGTGACGTACAGTGACTTTTGAGGTTGGTCATTCAGCTGAATCATATATTTGAAATTATTTCATTAAGAGAAACCATTTAGTTTCGTAACATGGCCCCCGGGGATCGCTGTTTAATAAGTCTAAAATAAAAGAAAGACGTCCAAAATATTATTCACTTCCATCATTTATCAATCGATTCCATTCTTCGATCGTTATATATTTATTACATATTCGCAGAAACCTTTTGTTTTAATTAATTATTGGAGGAAATCATTTGTAATTGATAGAGGTTCTTAACCCTAAAATTAATTCCTCTGCTATTGAATTACTTTGGTAAGCTTTAATTCTCCTCCATGCCGAAATGACCGCTCTACAGAGTGAGGTGCTGAAGGAATTGGTAAAATTAGGTTTCAAGCATTGAACTATTCTGGCATAACTTCTATAAGATCATAATATTTTGAATCACATACTCGCTACTTTTTAAAATCTTCCATCGAAAATCTTTTATCTCTTACTTGTTGCACTTATTAGACATGCGGCCATACTGGGGCACCGCTTTGAAGGATTTTAGTCGAACGAATCGACTTTGTTCATATTTTTGTTTTTGTTTTTTCTGTATTGTTTTGTTTTGGGTTTTTTGTTTTGTTTTTTTTTTGTAAAGCCTGGTACTCATTCTATCTGTTTGTCGAACCGCTGAGTTAAGGGGACGTAAACGCACCAACACCGGTTGCCAAGCGGTTGGGGGGAGGACAAAAATAGAGACACGCACACGCACACATAAACACATCCACGCACACAGACACACATATACATATACATACATGTATGGAGGTGACGGGTTTATTTCAGTTTAGCCCCGAAACGATCATTCCTAATGATTTAGAGAAAGAGATGAATAACTGAATAAAAAGTCTCTTTCATTTAACCCTTCAATATAGGCGCATGCATGGTTGTGTGGCCACATGGCTCCGGGCTCAGTCCCATTCCATGGCACCTTCGGCAAGTGTCTTCCACAAAAGCCTCGGCCCGACAAAAGCCTTGTGGGTGGATTTGGTAGAAGGAAACTACAAGAAGCCCGTTGTATATATAAATGTATATGTATATATTTATGTTTGTGTGTCTTTGCGTCTGTTTTTCCCCCACCCCCATTCCCGTTACCCCAGGACAACCGGGGTTGATGTGTTTACGTCTCCTAAGTTAGCGGTTCGGTGCAAATGAGACCGACAGAATAAATACTAGGCTCGAAAAGTAAGTCCTGAAGTCGATTTGTTCGATTAAAACCCTTCAAATGACTGAAACAAGTAAAAGAGTACCATTTGAGAACTGGAAGTGAAGGGGGTCAATGAAATCGACTTACCCACTCCCTCGAAATTGTTCGCCTTGTGCTAAAATTCGAAACCATTATTACTAGTAGCATCATCATCATCATCATTATTATTAGTTGAATACTAATTTACTGTTTTTGACGGCAGAAGTGCAAGATAATTCGTTTTGATTTTTGTCAGTGACTATCATTTTAAACGCCTTAAAATTATTAAAGACATGCCGTTATTAATTGATTGGTTATTTGAAATATGGCATCATCGCATGCACTGCTAGACATCAATTACGCATGCGTTTAATTTGCAAAAACAAAAATTGCAAATACGGTAAAGAAACTTCAAGAATGACACTGAACTTCTGAAACCAAAACATCTTCAGGTGATATCAACGTGGATTGAAGTTATTTTCGGAATTTACAAATTAAACTTGCAAACCATTCTGGAACTATCAGGTCATCCCGTAAGTTCTGTCCGATTTCACCTTTTTTTAAAATTGAATGAAATTTCATAATATTTTAGAATGTCTAATGGAATTAAAAATTACTTTTATGCATTTGTGTACATTTAAACTAATTAAATATTATTTTACAGAATAATAGAATCAAAATTTCTTTGATTAAAACCCTTTCTAACATGGAAGTAAGGAGCATTTAAGGCACATAATGCTTTATGAGTACAAATAAGGAAACTCTGCAGCCGAAGTGACTCGAAACATCCACTCAGTTTATGGGAAAGAATGCTTGAATGAAAGAACTTGCAGAAGATGATTTGAAAAATTCAGAAGTGGAGATTTCAGCCGTGAAGATGAAGATGGAACAGGACGTCCAGTGGAGTTTGATAATAACATCCTTGGGGTATTACTTGAAGAAAATCCTGCATTATCAGTTGACGAATTGGCAATAAAGCTTAGTTTAAACCATGCAACTGTTCATCGTCATCTTCAACAACTTGGAAAGATTCCCAAACTTGAAAAATGGGTGCCTCATGAATTGTCCGAAAGCAACCGCAAATCCCCAGTTGACATCTGCTCTTCTTTCCATTCTCGCGAACTCATTTCACCCTTTTTGGATAGACTTGTGACTGGTGACGAAAACCGGATCTTCTATCGAAATGTTAAACGTTGTAAATAGTGGCTTGGTAAAATGGAAAAAGTTCAACCACAACCGAGAAGGGAATTTCATGGGTGAAATGTTCTTCTCTCTATCTGGTGGGATTGCAAGGGAGTAATTCACTTTGAATTGTTACCCCCAAATGCAACAATCAATGCAACAATCAATGTGCTAGTGTGCAAACACAGCTCCTAGTTAATTAAAATAATCGACTGCATTTAATATTTTTCTGCAAAATGTAGTAAGGGTGAGTTCTTAAAACGGCATTCATTGAAAGGGAGCACAGTGCTCGAAATGTCAGGGAGATAGCGGTTTACGCGGGTGTATGAACTACTACAACTGTCTACCACATCTCGCTCTGATCACGTTCATCATTCTTTAAAAACAAGGGAAGGACACACTTGATAAAATTGTCTTGGATACACTTTGATAGGTAAATTAAAAGAAATGATTAAAGCTTAAAAGCCCATGTTACATAATTCGATTGATAACGGCTGGCCTGGGATTAAAAAACAACAACGATAGACAGTTGTTTTAATCTGATAATCTACTTGGTGTTATTTGGAAATGACGAATTTGACCAGCAAGTTACGTATAAGAAACTCTTATCTACAAGTTACGATGTTTCAAATGTTGATTTACCTTCAACAGCGCGAGACATGGTAATACAGAAGAGGCTTGATATTGATGTATGATGCAATTTTCCAGTTGTCTGTAAGTGATGTACCATTTGACATATCATCGTGACTCGTATTTATATATCCTTAAAAAGATATTTAAATCGATTTAGTTTAAAGTCTGTAGCTAACTTCCGCTGCCAAACAGAGATAAATATGTATTGATAAATTGTATTGGAGAGAACAGAAACAGAGAGAAACAGAGAGAAACAGAGAGACAGATAGGGATTCAGACTGAGAGAATAAAAGTGGAACTGTGAGAATAGATACAAAAGTATAAACCAGGCAGAAATCATTATACGGGGACGTAGACGTGAATAGGTTCCCTAAGACACATTGAATCAACAGACATTTTGTATAGAACAACTAAGCTGAGGGCGATAAGTAAATATTCATGTTGTTTACATAAACAAGTAATTTCCTGCTGAGACTGATTCGGGGATATCAAATATCGGCAAAATAATTCATGATATTTTACTAACTAGCTCTGGAGACACACACACGCGCGCATGTACACGCATATACAGCTACATTCACTCACACTATACATAGATATAACAATTTATTTATGTTCATATTTATAGATGTTATTTCAACACATATATATGTGTGTGTATGCATGTATATATATATATATATATATATATATATATATATATATATATATATATATATATATATATATATATATATATATATATATATATATATGTCTGTATGTATGTATATGTGTGTGTGTGTGTGTTTAAACATATATATTCATACACACACACATATATATATATGTATATATACATATATATATATATATGTATATGTGTATATGTATATATATATCTATATCTATATACATATATATATATATATATATATATATATATATATATATGTATATATATATATATATATATATATATATATATATATATATATATATATATATATATTAGAATGAGGTAGTTTTGGTGAAGCATTGTGTAGTATAACTTCAATGAGATTTGCTGTGTAACCCTTCTCGTAAAGTTCCGGCCTTATGCATACATGTGCATATATATATATATATATATATATATATATATATATATATATATATATATATGTATGTATGTATGTATGTATGTATATATACGCGCGCGTGTGTGTGTGCTCGCCTGTGTATGTGTGTGTTTGATTGGCATGAACGAGTGAGAAAGATAGAATGATGCAGCCATCAGTTAGAATACAGGACACTTTGGTATCAGCTCTTAACTTGATTTCACTAATGGCTTCCAGTAAATTCTCTCAATAACCGTGGGCTTTGCCGACTGATCGTGCAAGAGTTCACTCTGAACGGAAAGCTTCATCTAGCGCTATTATACGCTACCAAATGAGTGAGTTGAAAGAACGTAGAATGGAGTGCCTTGCTCAAGGACGTAAAACGTTGATCGAACAGAGAGCCGAACTTATGACCTAATGATCAGGATCAGTCAAACCACTTAAGAGCATGTAACTTCACTATATACACACACACACATATATATATATATATATATATATATATATATATACGTATGTACGTGTGTGAGTGTGTGTGTCTTTGTGTGTGTTTGCGTGTGTGTGTTTCTGTATTTGTTTGGCTGTGTGTCTATGCGTATGTGTATGTTTCTCTCTCTCTCTCTCTCTCTCTCTCTCTCTCTCTCTCTCCCTCTCTCTCTCTCTCTCTCTACATATATATATATATATATATATATATATATATATATATATATATATATATATATATATATACAGGGGTTCGACATTATAATGGAAATACCTTAACATTTCAAATAAACTTATTTTGGTACGATGTACGACCGCCTTTGGCGGTAATTACAGTTTGAATTCTACGAGGTATGGACTCGTACAAAGTTTGAATTGTTTCCAAACGATTTTTTTAAAAACCGTATAGGTTTTAACTATTATAATTATAATTAACGCTATCTAAGTGATACCACCATGCTAGAGATAGCAGTCAAAATTTGACTCTAAAACCACTTCATGTATTCTAGCATATTGGCATCTCTTAGATACCCTTGATTATTAGATATATATACATATATATACGCACACACAAAGCGCGTGCGCGCA